>NC_072733.1:163473354-163773354 GCF_026930045.1 Uloborus diversus | reverse complement strand
AAGAATGTGAGGATTGTAAAAATGGATTCATTTTTTACATGAGAGTGCATGAATGTGAATCATTAACAAGGGGTCGAAAGTTCGACACTTTTTTCGAACAGGCTCTTTATAATGTTAATTGGGAAAACTTGGCTCGTGACTTCGTTACTTTGAATGTTGATAGTCCATGTTTAAAATGTCTTGTGTCTGATTTATTTGATGCAATCGATGTTAAAAATATGCTTGAAAGTGTTGAAGAGTTTTACTTAAAGATGTAAGTTTATTTAATTGTCTTTTACTGCGTGTGCGAATAAATTGTGTTTATCATTTTAAAAGAGACTTGCGTTTTTATTGAGTTGTTGAATATGGTTGATGGATTATACTTTGAAATCACTCTTACATATATTTTTTATATGCACTTTCTTGTAAGTAATCTTTATACTATCGGTGTTGTCTTCATCTTATTGTATGGTTTTGTAATTAAGACTGAATGAAAATATAATTTTTGTGATATTTCAATAGATTAATACATGCGAAGGACTTCGACTAATGCTAAGTGGAAAGTCACAATTAGAACCGTAAAGCTTAAACATGTCAATGTTTTGAAAACAATACATAGTTATATTCACATACACAAACTCGTACGTGTCTATATACTTATATTGGAAAAAAATTTTGATATAGACCTTCAAATTCTCATATGAGATAAGAACGCTCTTTCTTAACTTAGTTGGTTACATGATCAATAAAAGACCCTCACCTATTTGTGATTCGTCATGAAATAATAACGATAGATATGTTACTAAGTGTGTAATAGTTTTTATTTTTCATAAATTCAAAGTTAAAACCAATTTGTTAATTGTATGATTATATTAAGTGCTAAAAATGTGATATTTTCGCTTATAATTTCGGTTGATGAGTAAAGTTTAATTACAAGTTCCCTCACACGAATGAACAATAACATGCTAGATGGATGTTTGAAAGCTTGAGTGGATGATTTGTAAGTATCTTAAACAGTATTATTATTATTTGTAATGCGTGTGTGTTAATTAATACTTAGAGTGCAAAGAGTAAATGGTTAAATGCTATTGGTTATTAATACTAAGAGTAAAGTGTTATTGAGTTTTAAATTTAATTAAATCATTTCGTTTGAAGATTCAGTTGAAAAAAATTTTATTTTGTAAGTTTGAAAATTTTTGAAAAAAAAAAAAAAAAAAATAGTTTTGCAAAAAAAAAAAAAAAAAAAGATTGAAAAGAAAAAAAAATAATGTGTTACAAAAATATTATTATTATTTTTTTTTGTTTTGAAAAAAATATTTTTGCGGAAAAATTTATTTTTGTAAGATTAAAAGTTTTTTAATTAGTGGTGATTTTTTTTTAATTAGTAGAAAAATATTACAAGTTTGAGAAATTATTTCTTAAAAACATTTTATATGATTGAAGAAAAAAAAATATTTGATTTCATTTTCTAAGTAGAAAAATATTACAAGTTTGAAAAAATACTGTTTTGAATCAAAAATCTGGTTTTAAAAAAAATATTCTTACAAGTTGGAAATTTTTTTATAAGTTTGAAATGAAAAAGAAATTAATTCGAAACTACGAATTAAAATCTAAAATTTTGTTTGGAAAACCTGGCATCAGGCTATTGACGATCTATGATTGAGATTTGCCGTGACGTTTGAGAAACGTGAACTAATTTTAATTGGCCAGAAACAGTGACATCACTTAAAAGACGTGCTTGCTAAGGGGTGATCATACTCGCACGTGGGGTTTATTATCTGTTATCGGTAAAGGGTAAATAGAAATATTGATAAAGTCATTTCCTCAATTCGCATCGGTGTGTATGTGGACGATCCGAAGTGCTGTAGGATGAGGGTAGCTTTTTTCAACAGCCGCGTTGATTTGCCGATATCACGGCATGCCTTCTGCAAATCGACGATGGGGAGCCAGCCGTATGCAGCGATTTCAAATAAAACATGCGTGTTGTTTTATTTGAAATCGCTGAAATAATCGTTCAAATAAAACATGCGTGTGTAATTTGTGAGATTGAGTTATAATTAACAATCCACTTATTACAATTTCATTCATTGTTTTTGAATAACATCGCGATAGCTGGTACTTGAGGGATTTCACCCCAAAAAGGTTAGTCTTTTGTACTTAATTTTACTCAGTATTTAGTTATAACTTAATTTTGTCAAATTTTAGATTAAGTTTCTTAATTTAACGTATAGCTGACCATTTGAATGTTTTGTTCGAAAAGGATAAAGACTATAAAATAAATGATGTCGATTTTGTTAAAGAAATTAGTTGTTAAAGTAAAATATTATCGGGAAAATGAAATAGACAAAGTGAATCTACTTCGTGAAAATTTTTGTTTTATTCTAACAAGAGTGGTTGTGTGAAAAAAAAAAAAAAAATAAATAAAAAAAACAAAGTAAAATACTATGCGATGAAATGACTAAGTTAAATACTAATGAAAAAAATAATTATTAGAGTTGATTAAATAAAATGTGATAAATTAAATGAAACTCTTGAAAAGCATATGTAGTGATGAAATGTAACTTGAGTGCGAAATTTGCTTACTGGAAAAAAATTAATTTGATTTTTTTAAAATCCGTGAAAATTTGTTAATGATAAGTGTTAGTTACTACTAAGAGTAAATTGATCAAATTTTTAAATTAAAATAGTTGGATGAAAAATTGTAGACCTGATAATGTTTCGAAAAATTTGAAGGTTCGATTCCTGTCACTAATTGTGAAAAGTTTCTAAGTTTAAAAATATCGGGGAAAAAAAACGAAAAAGTAAAAACAAGCGAGAAAATGATCAAACTCTAAAATATACTAAAAAAATCGAAATCACGAAAAAATAATCTAAGTCTGAAATGCTTGAAATTAGTTTAAGACTAAAAAGTAAGAAAATAGTTAAAGACTGAAAATAATTGAAAAACGCTAAAATAGTGAAAAAAAATAATCAAAGTGCTAAATGACAGGAAAAAAAGTTAAAGTTCAAAATGTATGAAAGAATATTTAAGTTAATTATTTCTTCGAAAATTTAACAAGTAAGAAAAAATATTTTGTTGTATGAAAGTAAAAAAAAAAATTACGAGTAAGAAAAAAATAGTTAAGAAAATTATTTCTTCGAAATTTTAACAAGTTAGAAAAAATATTTTGTTGTATGAAAGTTAAAAAAAAAAAAAAAATATTTCATTTTTATTCGTAATAAAAAAAAAAAAAAAAAAAAAACGAGTAAGAAAAAAATAGTTTAGAAAATTATTTCTTCCAAATTTTAACAAGTTAGAAAAAATATTTTGTAAATTTGAAAAAGAGAAAAAAAAATAGTTAAGAAAATTTAACAAGTTAGAAAAAATATTTTGTTGTATAAAAGTAAAAAAAGAAAAAACATATTTAAGATGATTTTAAAAAATTCCGTGAAAATTTGTTAATGATAAGTTTTAATTAATGCTAAGAGTAAATTGATTGCAAGTTTTGAAATTCATGCAAAGAATCAATGTTGTAAAAAAAAAAAAAAAAAAAAAAAAGATAAAGTTTGAAATGCATGAAAAAGAAAATCAAAGTTTAAAATATATTTCAAGTCCACAAAGCATTGAAATAAATCTAAAATCTCGAATGCGTTGTATTTAAATAAATCTTTACGTAAGTGAAAAACTTTGTTATTATGAAAACTAATAATAATGATGATAGTTTCAATTATGAGCTGAAATTTAGTTAATGATGTGCCATAATTAGTACTAAAGAGTAAATTAATTGATGGTTTTAAAATTAATTTCATTGTAATATTCGTTGTCATGGTACAGATTCACATTAAGACTGAAAGAGTAATGGGAAATATAGCATAGTGGTTAGCATACGTTTTTGCTAACTCAAAGTTTCGGTGTTCGGTTCCCGACACTCTGTAAAAATAAAAATAATTAAATTCAGGGAAATATTCTAAGTCCGGAAAAAAATATTCAAAGTCACGATAGATGGCGCCACGAACGTTCTTAAAAGTAAAAATCGAAAAGTAAAAACATAGCAACAAGTGTTGCCACCCGAAAACTTCAGTTGTCATGAAAACAAGTGTTGCCATTCCCTAAAAGTAAAAAACGACAAAGTGCAAAAACGCGGTCGTGTGAAAACGCGGCCGTGCGAAAACGCGGTCGTGCGAAAACGTGGTCATGCGAAAACCTTCGTATAAGGTTAGAAGAAAAAACGGCAAAGTCCAAAAAGGCGCGAAAATATTCAAAAACGCGCCAAAATAGCCTCGTCACCGTCTACGGGTTCTCGCGGCGGCCCTGGTGGTGGGGAGGTCACGCGGAGGTCAGAGGCGCAACCAGGCGAGGTCACAGGCGCAACCCGGAGGTGAGAGGGGGAGTGAGAGGAGTTGGGAGGGGGATCTGATCCCCAGATCCCCCTCTTGTCGGTGAACCGGCATTATCTCCCTACTTGTGTGGAGGGGAGTTGCTCTTTCAATAGAAAAAGTTAATCTTAAACACAAGCTTACACTGCCTTTAGTAAACACAATGAGAGGGAGGGGGGAGGGGTATTCCTGACGCTCAGCCCGAAATATTTCTGTTTCTGAAACTTTAAGAGCTTTGTTTTGGGCTATCTTTGGATGACTTAAGGGGGAAGGGTGTAGGAAGCTTCTTTCAAAAAGTTTCCGAAATTAAAGTATTAAAACTTTTAGCCGGTCATAAGTTATGTTTTTAGGTAAAGGGGGTACTATTCCTAGAAAAAAATTAAGAAACTGGAGAACTTAAAAATTCAAATTTAGGACATTTGTGGTGAACTCAGAAAAAGGGGTTCAAGAGTTCTCTTCCGAAAATGTTTTGATGCTGAAATATTTAAAACGCTACTTTAGTTTATATTTGAGTGCCTTAAGAGGGATGTGATACGGGGACCCTGCCTGGGGTAAGGACTCAGTTCCCCTAGTTCTTTTTTTTAATTAATGAATATTGGAAAGTGTATCTCATTTAAAAAATATATCTACTTCAGTGAAGCGGTTTTTTCATTGCTAATTTCACCACCTGCTATCTTATAAAAAAATACTTTTTCAAATGAAAACAGTGGGGGGGGGGGGGGGATGTTGCCAGTTCATTATCATTAGTCGCCCATACCCTTCCCCCACCTTTCTTTCTTTTCTGGTTTGTTGGCGCTACCTTGGCTAGACTTTCCGATTAGAACTGATTTATGATGCAAAAGTGAAAATGTTATGTCCCGAGCGATTTTATTGCTGCAATAAAAATGTTTGCGATCGGCAAAAAACTAATGGCGGGGAGCTGCTACCACTTTTACCCCTAACATTATCCAACATTGTCTAAAATTGCGTTTTTTGGAACTTCAATTTCGAAATATTGCTGAAGGAGGGTTCCTGAACTCCATCCCTTCAATAATGCAGTCAAAAAGCGTATAAACGTTATGAAAGATGGAGTACAATTTCGTTTTGAAAGCTTATATTTTGGGGAGAGCCCAAAGCGCCCCCCCCCCTTCTCTAATATTTTTGAAGGTCGCCCAATTTTGTGATTTTTGGGACTATCAGTTTGAAATAATTGATGTAATATTCCCTGAATCCCTCCTTTTCTTTAACTTTACCAAAATGGCCAACCATTGCGTTTTTTGGACTTCAATTTAAAAAAATTTCTGGGTGAGAGCCTCCAGATCCCCCGTTATTTGCATTTTTTTAGGTTTTTAGAATATTACAATTTAAAGGCTTAAAATTCAAATCAAACACAGATTCCAAAACTGGCATTGTTAAAAACTACAACATTTATACACATAATTTTTTTAAAGCACACATGCGTGGGGGGGGGGGGGGGCTGAAAATATTTTCCGTCTTGAACACATCTCCAAACTTGCATCCATGCTTATAGAGTAAAACAAGTCATTTGATTTGTTAAGATATTCCTATTTATTTAGTTCTATTGAAACCCTCTATCACTTTCACTTTAATAACATTAGTATAGATCAATTCAAATGCCGTTGTCGTACGTTGCCAACAAGTTTTTTTTTTAATCAGCGCACGACAACGGCATTGAAATTGAATTATAATATTATTAATATGAAAGTGACAGAGGATTTCAATATAACTAAATAAATAGGAATATCTAATGTATCAAATGATTTGTTTTAATCAATAAAAAGATAATATCATACAGCACTTACCTTGTTTCTTACCTTTTAGTGTTTTTTTTTTTTTCGCTGTAGTCAGGTTTCTGTTTTTTTTTTAACTTTTGTTTTTATTTTAATATTTTCTGTTTTAACCTGTGATAGACAACATAATAATGGCTTGAGTAATTCATGCTTAACAAGCCAGCACTTTAGTCTGTTATAAAAGAGTGGTAAATTTAATTTATTGCTATTATATCAAATCAATTGAAAATTTTAATTGTAATTGATTGATCTTACTGAATAAGACTACAATAGTAATCAACACCAAACTTGCTTCTTACCTTTTGTTCTCTTAGCTGGGTTATTAATAAATTTATTTAAAACCCATGCTTAAAAAAAAATCTGTTAAAATCAAAATTTACAAGTTAAAATTGATTCCTCCTATTGTTAAAGTTGGGTCAATCATACAACAAAATATTTTTTCTAACTTGTTAAAATTTCGAAGAAATAATTTTCTTAACTATCTTTTTCTTACTCGTAATTTTTTTTTTTAACTTTCATACAACAAAATATTTTTTCTTACTTGTTAAATTTTCGAAGAAATAATTAACTTAAATATTCTTTCATACATTTTGAACTTTAACGTTTTTTCCTGTCATTTAGCACTTTGATTATTTTTTTTCACTATTTTAGCTTTTTTCAATTATTTTCAGTCGTTAACTATTTTCTTACTTTTTAGTCTTTAACTAATTTCAAGCATTTCAGACTTAGATTATTTTTTCGTGATTTCGATTTTTTTTTTAGTATATTTTAGAGTTTGATCATTTTCTCGCTTGTTTTTACTTTTTCGTCTTTTTCCCCCGATATTTTTAAACTTAGAAATTTTTCACAATTAGTGACAGGAATCGAACCTTCAAATTTTTCGAAACATTATCAGGTCTACAATTTTCATCCAACTATTTTAATTTAAAAACTTGATCAATTTACTCTTAGTAGTAACTAAACTTATCATTAACAAATTTTCACGGATTTAAAAAAAACAAATTAATTTTTTCCAGTAAGCAAATTTCGCACTCAAGTTACATTTCATCACTACATATGCTTTTCAAGAGTTTCATTTAATTTATCACATTTTATTTAATCAACTCTAATAATTATTTTTTGATTAGTATTTAACTTAGTCATTTCATCGCATAGTATTTTACTTTATTATTATTTTTTTTCATACAAGCACTCTTGTTAGAATAAAACAAAATTTTCACGAAGTAGATTCACTTTGACTATTTCATTTTTCCAATAATATTTTATTTTACTTTACCATACTTTACTATTTTACTTACTGCGTTTTACTATTTATCATTCATTACAGCTTTTCCAAAATATTACTTTACAACCAACTAATTTCATTAACAGAATTTTCATTACAATTTATAAATTTCATTTTATTTAATTATTTTTACCTACGGTAAAATAAAACACATCACATAAAAATGTTAAACATCAATGAAGAACCCAAGAAATGTTAAAATTATAAGTCGAGTATCAAAACTTCATGTATACAATCCTACAAATTTAAAAAATAGACGCACCGAAAAATAACTTCTACTGAAATTAATTTCAAAATTTACAATCAATTTACTCTTAGCATTAATAAACACTTATCATTAAGAAATTTTCATGGATTTTAAAAATCATCTTAAATAATTTTTTCATGTAAGCAAATTTCGCGCTCAAGTTACATTTTATCACTACATATGCTTTTCAAGAATTTTATTGAATTTCTCACATTTTATTTAATTATTTTTTGATTAGTATTTAACTTAGTCATTTTATCGCTTAGTATTTAACTTAGTCATTTTCTTGCTTGTTTTTACTTTATCGTTTCTTTTTTCTTTCCCCGATATTTTTAAACTTAGAAATTTTCACAATTAGTGACAGGAATCGAACCCTCAAATTTTTCGAAACATTATCAGGTCTACAATTTTCATCCCACTAATTTAATTTAAAAACTTGCAATCAATTTACTCTTTGTAGTAATTAACACTTATCATTAACAAATTTTCACGAATTTTAAAAAATCAACTTATTTAATTTTTTTCCAGTAAGCAAATTTCGTACTCAAGTTACATTTCATCATTTTATATGCTTTTCAAGAGTTTCATTTAATTTATCACATTTTATTTAATTAACTCTAATAATTATTTTTTTCATTAGTATTTAACTTAGTCATTTCATCGCATAGTATTTTACTTTATTTTTTTATTATTTTTCACGTCTAATTGACCATGTCAATTTGCACGAGATGCGAAAACGTCATCGGCATTCGATGTGATGTGAAAACCTATTGCCATCTTAAAATTACTCGTAGTAGGTTACTCGTACGTCAGTACCTTAACTTATGTTCAGGGAAATAATCTCCATTGAAAAAGAATTCCAACACAAAAAGTTTGAAACTACTACGACCAATATTCACCAATATATGAAACGCAGCGTTTTGTGATTTATTACACCACTTTTCTTTCGCCGTCAATGACACCATTTTGGGGGAAATATAGTGGTAACAAGGGTTTGAAATTACATGTGAGAGTGTGGTTTTTCAAATTATTCGAGGTTTTGTAGTGTGTTTTTGTGTATCACGGCATAACATTTGCATTCATTTTTGAATTGCAATGAAAAATATAAATACCTTGTTTTTCTTACTTTGACGACCTGTCATTTTTCTGAAACAGCGATAAGCTCCAGTCTCATCTTCTGTATGGTCCCTTAAAACTTTAAACTGGAATATCTCCTTGAGTTTTGGTCGCATAAATGTCAAGTTTTTTATTTTAGTAATAGTTTTTAATGGAGATTATTTCTCGAAATATTACTTAGGGGACCTGGGACCCGTAAAAAAAGTTAGATTTTGTATATTTTGACTCATTTTTATTTTTGCTTGAAACTTTCAATATTTTAACTCTGCATCTGATTTTGAACATTTTTGCAATTGGAAGTATACATGTAGGACTAACGGTTGCGAAAATAAAGGTCTTGCAGGTTAAAACGGAACACTCTGTATAATATGTATCAAGTACTTTTCCCCCGCCCCCGCAGAAAACTTTGAAATGGTGTGCCTAAAGTTATTTTCTTGTTTTCAACGAGGCCTCAAAATATTTTGAGAGTCCTTAAAAAGTCCTTATTTTTACTTTTAAAAATGAGTATGTACCCTGTTACTGCACATTGAATAGCAACAAATATGTACAGGTACAGATAAATAAAGCGTTTTCAAAATTCCTAGCTATTAGGGACAACAAGGAAAAACAAGTTTTAAAAATTAAGGTGTTATTAATTAACCAGGAGTCTCGTGTTTCTATGCGTGTGAAAAAAAAATGATAATGATGAGCTTCCTTCTAGGAAACAAACATTGGCAGAAATTAGACGGGAATTCAAGTTAGGAAACATGTCAACGTGTTTTACAAAAAGAGAAAAACGTTCGTTATGGGGAAACTAATGCCACTACGGCCTCTGACAAAAGTTCACGACAGACAAATAGAGTGTGCGAAAAAGGCATTATTATAAGTAAAAGATGCAGTTATAAAATCTTTTCCAAGGAGAAAAAATTTAATTTCGATGGACCAGATGGTTTGTGCTATTTCTGTTACAATATCTCTGTAAAGAAGAGGAAAAAAAATATCCAAACGTACAAAAGTTTTTGTGTAAGACAAGGAATTCTGAGAGTGATGTTGATGTACTGGGGGATAATTTTCGTTACCAAAAAGCACCGTTAATTACGAGTGGATCCATTTTTTTTCATCAGGACTATAGGATAGGAATATAGGACTAGAGGATAATGCGTAATTATATTTTCTCAACCTTCAAAATCATGATGTGAATTTCGTGAAATTACTTGACTGGCTGGCTAAAAAGCTTGATATAAATTCGATGAAAACTCTGTGAGTTATAATTTTGTATAGTTTTTATAATGATATTATTTTCTTAATTATGGCAAAACATTTATAGTTTGTGTTTTCAAGCATTCAGTATTTCAAAATGATTTTCAGCCTAAAACACTGCACTTTATGCATACATTCCCTAAATTACTTCAGAAGTAAGTTTTGTCTGTGTAATTTTCTGTTTTCTTTAATATTCTGATCCCCACTGTAGATGATCTGAGCAAAATAATCTAAGTCTTATAATAAAGAGAATTTCGACTTTTTTAAATCATGATATTTTTAGGAATGTTTTTTCCTACTTTTTGCTAGCAATATAATCCTCATACTTACTTTTGTAACAACCCTTCTTTGAAATCGCTTTATGAAATCTGTGATCTGTCTTCTGGGCTTTCATTGAAAAATTTCGTCCGGTAACTGATGAATGTTCGAGGATATACATTGTTCTGAAAAAAAAAAAAAGAATAAATAAATAAATAAAAAGAATTCTTTGGACTGATCGAAGAACTATTAAAGAGCAGTTTTCAATGACCTATGTTTATTGATTATAATCTAAAGTGAAGTGACTTAGAATGCAAATAGGTATGAAGGACAAGTTTGAAATTTAAGTTTTAATTTTAAAAACAGAAAGCCTTTTTTTATTTAATTGTAAATTATATCATGAAAGTATTTAGTGAGTTTACTGAATATTCACTGAAGTTAAAGTGCATATCTCTCTCCCCCCCATGCATTAATAAGTCATGTGGCCCCGAAACACGGGCATCGAATTAAATGTTTGAACTTCATAACGCTGTTATTACTACATTCAATACTTTTTTTTTTCTAGGGCGTATGGCGCTCCCGCCTTTGTAGACTTCGGCTTTGGCTTTGCAGATCATCCAGTCCTTCATGTGCCACCATTCAGGCACAGAATTTTGACTAACAGTTTCTCAACAGATAAAGGTCCCTGGGCTCTCACGATGCAAAATTGCTGCTTGAATTTTATTTAGTCGAGAATGCATGGGACAAATAGGAACTCAATGGATCTTGAACAGTGTCGCAACCAGAGACAGGTATTAAGAGGCAGGTTGAGCCTATGGGACTGAGGGTCCATGTCATCCTCTGCTGAGTTGAATGTTTTTAAAAATATTTTTTCTTACTAATGAGGAGAAAAGAACGCATCTTTTCGTTTCGTTTTTCGTCGCAATCGTTTCGTTTTTCCTTGGAAAAACGAAACGATTTTAAAAAGAAAAAAAAAACACACTGCTCGACATTCAAAATGCAACACCAAGAAGGAGTGTTCAGAAATTTATGCAAATTTTAGAGTTGACGTACATCACTGAGTTATGTAAATAATGTGAAATGCGCAGCTCTCCGACGCACGTGAAGTAAGATATAAGGGAAGGAACTTGCAGAATGGGCAATATTCGTGTCGTTATTTCTGACTGGAGAATTATCGAAGAAATTTTGTTTTTGTCTTGGAGGATACGTGTAACACAGGAGCATGCCAGGCCGCCGTCAACGAAGGCACTTCCAGCAGACAGACGATTTTACGAGGGGTATGGTGATCGGACTGAGAAGGGGAGGTTGGTCCGTACGTCATATTGCAGCTGATATCTACATGGATGCGAGCACGGTGCATCGGCTGTGCCGAAGATGATTGGAACAACGAAATGTGGCAAGATTGAGGGGTGTAGGGGCAGTCAGAGTGACGTCAGAGCGCGTGGATCGACGCATCCACCGAAAAGCTGTAGCAGACCCACAAGTCACTTGTTCCTCAATTCTGCAGCAGGTGCAAGATACCCTGAATGTTCTCGTGTCAACCAGAACCATTTCCCGTCGTTTGGCCGCACATGGTCTGCAATTACAGCGTCCGCTAAGAAGATTACCATTGACCCCACAACATAGACAGCAACGTTTAGTATGGTGCCGGACTAGAGCGACGTGGATGACAGAATGGCGAAATGTCGTGTTCTCAGATGAATCCCGCTTCTGTTTATCCAGTGATAGTCGCCGCATACGTGTGTGGCGTCGACGTGGAGACAGATCTAATCCGGCAGTAACTGTGGAACGTCCCACCGCACGACAATGTGGCAGAATGGTTTGGGGCGCAATTGCGTACAATTCTATATCACCTCTAGTTCGTATTCAAGGCACTATGACGGCCCAACGATACTTGGATAATGTGCTGCCGCCGGTGGCAATCCCTCACCTTCAAGGGCTTCCTAATGCAATTTTTCAGCAGGATAAAGCCCGACCACACAGTGCTCGCATCTGCCAACATGCTCTTCAAGACACGCAGATGCTTCCCTGGCCACCATACTCTCCTGACCCGTCACCAATCGAACATGTGTGGGATGTGATTAGACGCCGTTCGCAGACTCTGTCACTGCCTCGTTCAGAGGACGAACGCCTATCGTTTTGAGACGAAGATCATTTATTATTCCTTGCTGTCTCTGTCTTTTTTCCAAGTTTCATCACTTTCTGACCACTCCTTCTTGGTGTTGCATTTTCAATGTCGAGCAGTGTATGTTGGGGGAAAATTCTAATTCTTTTAAAAAGACACCTCTAATTTTAAAATTTCCGATATTTGAGAATTAAGGGAGCAGTTCAATGTGCCCCCTCCTGTTCTTGCTTTCAGTTTTTTACGTCTGAAAGCAGGAAAGTCTTCAAACACCTTTAGGCACTCCAACCCTCCACCAAAAGTATCACAGAGCGTCTCAAATTTCGTTTTCAAGGTTTCAATTTTTTGATATTTCCGTTTCAAAGATCGTCAAAAATTGCAGTTTTAAAGCTTCGATTTCGAAAATTTGTCGAACCCCCTAACGTTACCAAATACGGTCAAAACTCGCGTTTTTAAGTCTTATTTCGAAAAATTTATGATGTGTCCAGAACTTTCTTCTTCTATTATCAAAGAACGTCAAAATTGTTTTTTTAAAACTGTTTTCGAAAAATTTGAGTGGGAAAGCCTCTGAATCCGTTTATTTATGTAAAACAGTATACAGTTACGTTTCTGAAACTTTGATTTCAAGAAATTGGATGATGGGAGATTAATTAATGTCGATCTTTTTTCTTTTTTGAAAATTCGACCAGAGAAAAAACGCGTTGCCCCACTCCTTCCCTTAACGCTAACAAATGTGGCCTATAATCTCGTTTTCAAAACTTCAATTTCATAAAACTTGCATGAGAAGACCCCAAAACTTTCGTTCTTATACAATAAAAAAAAAAAAAAAAAAAAAAAAAAACTCCCCCCCACTCCACGTTTTTAGTCCTCGGAAAACGATCCTATGCGTGTGAGTGGGCTCGTGTGCATACATCACGGTGCGATATTCCTGCGGGGGAGGGGAAACGCAATTTCCAAATTGCTTAGAACTTTTTGGATAAAAAAAAGAACTTGGACGTATTGAGAATCCAAACTGAGGCTACTTTGTTCAGGAGAAGTCCGGGAAATTCCTAAAACCGAAAAGAAATCAAGGATTTTTCTGAAAAATCACGAACTTTATTTTATTTATTAACTTTATTTTTATTTAAAGCACAAAGCATCGAGATTGCTATATCAGCCAGCACTGAAGCGACTTGTTTTATTTGTTTTGAAAGGATTTTTTTTTTTCAGATGAAGACATAGCGAATTAGACGGCGCCAGCTCGAGAATACCCCCTCTCCCCTCAGTTTTCTTTCGTATCGGTTCTTCAAGCGCAATTTAGGTAAACAGACGGCTATGAATACAACAATGGATTCTGATGAACAATGTGCAGATCTTGTATCCAAAGAAATCATCCTTTAATTGCTTAAATGCGCATGTTTACGTTCGAAATGTGAAGCTTTTATATTCTTATGAAAGTGAACAACCAACGTAAATAAGGCACAAATCTGAAGAAAGACAGCATACAGCTTTTTTTTAACACGCTTTTATTAGCTTCACTTGTATGTTTGTGAGTAACTCTCCTTTGGACTAAGAGCTAGTGGCTTATTACTGTTAGTACATTCCACCACTTTATCCTTGGTCTTCGCTGACGTCTACCTCCGGGAATCATTGGGCGTGTGTTTTAATCCCATCTACACCGAAATTAAATTTATTATCTTGCAACTCAATTTTCGCCCACTTTTTGTGATCGGATTCTTTTAAAACTTGGAATGCAACCTCAGACCCGATGACATTGCAATATTCTGTAATCGAATCAATTTATTAACGATAAGTTACTAGTTTATTCTAATTAACACGCTTTTATTCGCTTAACTTGTATATTTGTAGGTCCAACTTTCCTTTGGACAAATAGCCAGTGGCTTATTAGAATTACTTACAACGTACAAATCAGAGCTGCTGAGTGTAACAATGTTTGCACATGAATTTACCAGAAAGCATTCAAAATGTCTGATGCAAATAATGCAACAGAATACTAAGATAAATTCCATTATAAAAATCGAACACACGCACAAAGATTTCATTTAAGAGTTACAAATGTTAGCAATATTTAGTATCTAAATCTTATTTGAAAATATAATAATAGTTTAAAAAACTAAAAACTCACGCTTTTGTAGCAAAATGAACTAAAAAGTAAAAAAATAAAATAGTAGTTTAAAAAAACTAAAAAAAAAAAAAATGCTTTAGTAGCAAACTGAACTAAAAAGTTAAAAGTAATCTTTGGATGACAAGTATATAAAGTAATTGACCAAACAATTTTACTGTAATAGAAAAAAAGCGTGGGTGGGGGGGGGGGGCTTCTTATCAGTTGTCTTAAATTTCTTCCACTTGTTATCCATGCAAAAATGTAAATAAGCAGCCCCCCACGCTTTTTTTCTATTACAGTAAGATTAAGTGTTTGGTCAATTACTTTATATACTTGTCATCCAAAGATTATTTTTAACTTTTTAGTTGATTTTGGTACTAAAGCGTGTTTTTTTAGTTTTTTAAGCTATTTTTATATTCTTGTCTGAAAAACGTTCATTTTTGCGAACATGTAAAGGGTTCGTTTCGCGATTATGACTTTTACTAATAGTTACTTTTATTCTGAATTAATATTCAGAAATTTAATAAGAAAAAAGATATTAGATTAATAGAACAATCTAGATTAATAAAAAATATTTAAAAAGAAAAAATATCGACATTAATTAATCTTTAAAATTTGGTTATTGGATTTCTTGTAGCTTTATTGCATTCATTATTTTAACAGGAGGTTTTTCCAGAGCTAAACGAAATTATTTTCTCGTATGTCAAACATAAATTTTCTATTAGTGGTTGTAACCTTAGAGCAGGAATTAGAAAATGGAGCGAGCAAGTCCAATCATTGACTTAGCAAAAGCTCAGACAAAGACCCCAAGTCACGCGACTCAACAACGACGAATGGTTGTTACGTTTATAGCGTGAAACTAGCGAAAGAAACACGATTTCTTCCAATGCTTTGATTTAAAACCTATCACGTGACTTGGGACCTTTGCTTCACGTCTTCACTCCCTCCATTTTATCTCTTCTCAATGGCTGTAAACTCTTTCTGAGATGTCTCTGGCTTCAAATAAATTCAAATTTGGCGTTTGAAGGGACAAGGAAATTTTTAAAAATATATATGACTTAACTATTAGTCACACACACACACATATTGTTTCAACAAATTCAGCTGAGTTGCCAGTTGCCACCTGTCCTGATTTTGGCGGCAGATTCCCGCTTTTTAATCGAAGCGCCTGCTCTTCGGCTTCACAGTTTATTTCTCCCAATCTTTTATTATTCCCTACAATATGTCCCGAATTTTAACGAAAATTATAATACTTATTATTTTTTTACTAATAACTTAATGTGGATGTCGGAGTCAAATATTTGATGACTAAACTTATCGTTTTGCAATCGTTCATTGCGGGATCTTTCTAGTATGTAAGTTGTTGAGATTAAGTCCCCGATCACTTTTCACTTCACGAATCAAATTTAATACCTCCCGAGATTATCTCTTAATTTACGCAGTAAAATTGGTAGGTTAAAGGTATTTGTAATTATTTTTAAAGCCTCCATTACTTCTAAATTTTATTATTCCTCATTGCTTTCTAAGCCATCCAGAAAAATACAGGAGAGAAAAAAACAGGAAATATATATATATATATATATATATATATATATATATATATTATTTATTTATTTATTTATTTATTTATATTAGGGTAGTTCTTATATGAGGTTGACAAATAAAATTGTAAATTTTTAAGGGGTCACTACCGCAGCTGAAAATTTTAAATTTTGGGAAACATTTCGAAATTTCGCATTTTTAGTTAAAACAACAGTATTTATTTAACATTTCTTACAATTTATAATTAAACACATCTGTTAAGATTTTTAAAAACTCTTTCAATTAACGTAAACAAAAAACCAAATCACAGTATACTTACTACCTTTTAAGACAATAAGTTGCTTTCTTTAGAGTACGGATATTTGCTTTTGAACTGTTTCACTTATAGCAACAAGTACTGATTTTGTTCTTCGTCTTTTGTAAGAAGTTTATTGTATTCTTCCATTAGTGCCACTCCACGTTCCGCTACATTATTTACAACTTTTAATCAACTAACAATTTCTTTACTTTGCTTGTTGGATTCGTCTTCTTTCCATTCTGTCACATCTTTTTGCAGAAATTCTGAAGATATACTCAAGATTAAAAATTAACTGCATTGTGTTGCTCGATGCAAAATCATTCAAAACCTTTTTAAGGATTAGAATTTTTCGGGCTCTCTTTAAAGGTTCATCATCTCCTTTTCTATTTAAAGCGTCTACCATCTTCCCTCTCATTTCTTGAGGAACACAATCGTCAACAAACGCAAGAGCGACGAGCTCCTCTGATAGATACCACAAATGGCTAACAAACTTGTTCATTGCACACTATGAAATCTCATTGTTTCATTTTTTAGACTTTTTAATAGTTGCAAAAACTTTTTTGGGACAAAACAAGCAGTCGCTGCTTGAAAACAACTCTTTACATAGCATTTCATTACAAACGAACATATGTCGCGAATGCCAACTTTTTCTTGCTCAGAAAGTTCAAATTGATTGCCTTTGCCATCCATCGAGCACAATATGACCGCCTTGGAGTTTTAAAGTGTATTCCCCTTTCGGAAATTCCTTCAAGAAATATTATGGTCAACTCTTAAACATTCTTTACAGTCGTCTTGAGGTTGAAACTGATCAAGTTGATTCTTGGCAAACTCAACGATATCTGGAGCATTTGGAGTATTCTCCCGTGGATAAAAATATCAAATATGGCAGTTTGAAAACTACTGTGATTGATGGAGCTCCAAAATTGCTTAACTCGTCTGAATATCAGTATTTCAGGCACTGTTGATGATCCAATAGATTTAACCACAACAGCCCCAAGCATTTTTTCAAGAACATGATAGCGACAACTCCTCCAGAGTAATTCCCTGTTTAGGTTTTTCTCAATGAGTTCACGTGCTCTTTTTCGTGATCCTGTGTTTGTCGAAGTTGTATCAAAACACAGGCATTTGACTTAGTCACTAATTTCCCTCCCAGGATTCTAGATTTTACCAAACAACCGAAGCTATTGTTTCTCCTGTCGCTGCATGGAGAATCACAGCAACATCATTATTTAAAACGTTCTTCTTCTTTTTCTTTTCAGGGGGAAAATTGCGCAATAAATTGAATTGAAAGAACAGCTGTAACTTTCAAACAAGTAACATTTATCTTAATTTTCCTCTAAAGGAGTTGGTACTCGTACAAGCTGCAATCTTGTATTTTCTTCACGTTGCTTCATTTTTTCGAAACTAATCTTTTTTCAATGAGCATTGCTTCTTTCTTCAACAATTTTGCATCTACTTTACCCATTTTGCCAAGTCGTCCTTGTTGTCTTTGAGAAACGAGAAAATCTTTATCTTTTTGGAAATGGTTCATATTAAGAGCGTTAGCGTGAGAAATATCAAACAGTTCTGGTAAAGCCAGTCTCCATTTGTCTTCTTTCTGTTTCAAACCTTCTGAGCGCTTGGCATTATTTTCTTTGTGCTTTCTCAGCTTTTGCCATTGTTTAAAAAGTTCTTTAATTTTATCTACAACATTTTTTTTTTTCGATTGGGAATCATAGCCTTTTCCCAAACAAGAAGTACATCACTAGCTGCACAATGAGCAGAATCTCGAGTATCTAAGGCATTTTTATGATGGAAAAAATGCTAAGAACTTATTTTTTTTGATGGCAGTTTTGTTTCGTACAATGATGTTGACATTTGACCAACAAGCCAAATATCTGTAGGTTTTCTTGTTGAAACGGGCATTTTGTTGCTTGACGTCATTAAAAAAGTGTTATAAGCTAAAGCACTCGTACTACTTTGAAAATAATATTTGAAACCATTTGACGAACAATTTTTAAACAACCTTTGATCAACTCAGCACTAAATTAAGAATGAAATATTGGCAATCCACTTTCAGAGAAATATATTCAACTCCGTACAGTAGCAGACTGCAGTCTAGTCTGTTCTTCTGTTTGTGAGTCAAACTGGAAACACATTGCTTTTGTTACGTTACTTTTCCTTCATATATTTTTAAAAAAAAGTAAGAAAGAAAAAAACAACAAAATAATGGTGTTTGATAGAAATAACATTAGAATCGTTTTTGCTTTCCATACCGTCAACTGGTTCGAGGTTCGAGCCTGAAAAAACAAAAACAGCGGCGCCATTATTAGTATTGTTCCCCAATGAAAGAACAGAAATTCACCAGTCTTGCTCTCTGAACACATATCGTAAAATCTCATATTAAAAAATCATTATACTTCAATTGGAATCCCGTCTACCTTGCACGAGGGGGAAGGTGACTTCCTGTGTAAACAGCAGGTGGTATTGATTTTTATTTATGCATTGTTTAGTTTGCAAAAAACTTCATTTGAATTTTGGGAAAAAATGCTGAAATTTCACAACCTTGAAGCTCTGAAGTGACCCCTAAAATGCATTTTTTTTGTCTAAAATTTTTGTGGAAGTCTTAGTTTAAGATGTAAACAAAAATGATACGGTGGCCCGTTCAAATTTCAAAAGTTCATTTTGTCAAGGACCACCGCGTAATATATATATATATATATATCTACTAGCCATTATTAGTATTGTTCCCCAATGAAAGAACAGAAATTCACCAGTCTTGCTCTCTGAACACATATCGTAAAATCTCATATTAAAACATTATACTTCAATTGGAATCCCGTCTACCTTGCACGAGGGGGAAGGTGACTTCCTGTGTAAACAGCAGGTGGTATTGATTTTTATTTATGCATTGTTTAGTTTGCAAAAAAATGTTTCTTCATTTGAATTTTGGGAAAAAATGCTGAAATTTCACAACCTTGAAGCTCTGAAGTGACCCCTAAAATGCATTTTTTTTGTCTAAAATTTTTGTGGAAGTCTTAGTTTAAGATGTAAACAAAAATGATACGGTGGCCCGTTCAAATTTCAAAAGTTCATTTTTAAGGACCACCCTAATATATATATATATATATATATATATATATATATATATATCTATATATATATATATATATATATATATATATATATATATATATATATATATATATATATATATATATATATATATATATATATATATATATATATATATATATATATATATATATATATATATATATATATATATATTTATATATATATATTTGATGAATTAAAGACGATGCCGGTCATATGGTGCAGACTGCGGCATGACTGGCCTCGCCTCGTTTTTTTTTCTTTTTTTAGCAATACAAGAAATATTTAAAAACTTTTAATATTGGTTATAAACGTATTAAAGTATCTTACTCCTTTAGATCCATTACGCCTGAATGAATTAGGAAGTAAAAGAAAATTCATCAAGTAGAAAAACAGTTCTTCATCTGCTGATCCACGTCCGAGATCACTTGGAGACAACTTACTCTCTGCTATGAAGGTTTTTGATCCTCTTTTTGTCATACATCCAGTAAAAGCATTGCAAAACGGTCTTTTCTGAAGACTTCTGAAGAAGTTTGGGTCCTGAAAAGAAATTGTTTTGGGAACAAATTACTTAATTTGCATTTTCTTTATCGAAATCTATAGACCCCCCCCCCCGCAATGATACGTATGTACAGTGGCGGACAAGAAAAAAAAAAAAAAACCTCCAGCATATGCGGAAATTCACTCTATAAAAAAATTTCTTTAGAAATAAAAGAGAAATTGTTCTGAAACTTTTGTCGCATAAAAGGTATGCTTTTGCTGACAACTATTAAGAAAAATTAAACTTCCCATGCATCTAGGAGACCAGCAATAAATTGAAGAAACCAAAAACGGCTTTTAATCGTTCGTAATTAATTCATCGTAATTAACTGTGAATAAGCTGTAAATTTCAGCAATTAGGAAACTTGATGTGTATAATAGTTGTAGATTTTCGTGAAAGTATCTCTTATATTCATATAAACATTTCTTTCAAAAATATAAGTTTTTTCCCCCATGTTTTATGCTCATGATATGCAGTTTTCCGTACTGACTTACCAAACTTCCAGAAAACTTGAGAGAGAGTATACAAGATAATCATCATGCTAAAATTAGAATTAAAAATTTGATGAAATATAAACATTTAAAGCAATTAATTCCTCACTACGCATGCGCGAAAGATAGAAATTAATAACTTTCGGAATTTCATGGTCAACTAGATTTTACTGCTTATTAAAAAATTCCAGATGAAGACGTAATCAACCGCAATTCAATTATTCTTGGATAGACGACTAATTGTAAAGGATAATTCATAAACTATTTTTATTCTGCATAACACTAAGAGACTGCAGGCACGTTTTGCAAACTTGTGGACGATCCCTCGCGATTCGTCCCCTATCCATGAAAAATTGAATTGCTTGATTTTTTTCCCTATAAGATGTCAAATCTAGTTGGCTGTGGAATTTCAAAAGGTATGAACTGCTATCTTTCAAATTTCAGTATGATGATTCTATTGTATGCTGTCAAGTTTTCTGAAAGTTTGGTAAGTCTGGACGGGAAACTCTGCGTGTTATGAGTCAAAAACAGACGAACAAAATTGATATTTTTGAAAGAAATGTTTATATCTTCGCGACTATAAATGATACTTTCACGAAAATGTTAAAAATTATTGTACATCCTAAGCAAACTAAATGCTGAAATATACAACTTGTTCCCAGCTATTTACGATGAAGGATGATAAAAAAAAAAGTTTTGGGTTTCATAAATTTGTTGCTGGTCTCCTGAATGCATAGGTGGTTTTAGGTACATTTAGTGAAACATGTTAACCGAAGCATACCTTTATTGTGAAAAAAGTGACAGAAAAATTGTTCTTTCTCAAGAAATTCTGTAAAATGTTAATTTTAGCAAGTGGAGGCAGTTTCTTTTTTTTTTGTCCGCCGCTTGATGTTGTATGGAACTTTAAAATAATTTTATGTAGGGGAATGTGGGGCAAAGTGAAATAGCGGGGAAAAGTGAACCGGTGAAATTTTTAATCTGCTTTTAGCGCCACCTACCTGTTAATATTTTAACTATATAGTAGCATATATAAACTATTCCAGTCAGTAAAAAAATATCACCAAGGATTAAAGCATGTGACAATACTGGCAATTTTTAAAAATTGATATTCGTATTGTAACATATTGTCGCAAGTCAAAAATTATTTTTGTTATTATAAAATGATAAAGTTCTTGTTATTAACATTTTAGATATTAATTGAGACCTTCTAATACTCTGTGAAATATTTATTTAGTTGATATTGAGCTTATTTGTATTTTAAATATTTTCTACAGTCAGTCAGCACATGCGGGGCAAAGTGAAAAAGTTTATTTTGTTTATTAGCTCATTCATTTACTAAATCACTTACGTATTCATTTAATAATTCATTCATTTACATTCCTCCATTTAGCGATTCACTGATATTTATTCATTCATTTACTTATTTTCTTATTCATTCATTCTTTTACCTATTTATTTATTTTCCTTCATATATTAATTAACTAATTTAATTTTCAGTTTATTATTTCAGTATTTTTTCGTTTACTTACAAAACCTTTTATTTCTGATTCATTTGATCAAAGATATTTTCTATAATTGAATAGAAAGTATTTAATTAGAAAAATGTCTCAATTTTTCACTTTGCCCCGTCTGAAAAAAAAAAAGTGAAACTTTTCCACTTTTTTTTTGAAACCGCAAATTTACTGTCAAAAATAAAAATAATGTTTCACTGTTAGTTTATTATAAAATGGAATGTTCTTTCTTTATGTGCTGTAATTTTCAAAACAAATTTCCAATTTGTTTATTTTCGTCCCGGTGTCCCGGTGAGCCAGCACGGGACTGTTTAAAAGCACTGGACTGAGGTTTTCGGTTAACTTTATAAGTTCAACTTGCCCTGTGACCGACGGAGCTGAATGGCTGGATCGGCAGAGCGATCGACTGATAACTAGAGGAACGAGTACTCGGGCCCAGCCCGGACCATCGACAAATTAGACAAATATCACGCATTACCTGAACGCTTGAAATACAATAAATAACACAAGTGAAACAATAAAGTAAATGAGATGGGAACGCTTCTTGCTGTTACAAAAACCTGAAGCAACCTGGAACTAAATTGATTCTTATTAGTGGAGTTTTTTTTTTTCAAAGCTTTGGCACCGGTCAGAAGACTAAAACATAATGTAAGCGAAAATATAAGTATCAGGTTTAAGATTTGAGACTACAATGGAATAATTTTTTGTTCAGAAAAAAAATTCTTCTAATGAGTTTTTGACCTTCTTTGTAAGTAATTAAAAAATTACTACCCCCGAACTGATATTACGCTTTTTATTTAGTTAACCTATGAATAATTATTAGAATACTAAGTAACCACATTAAAATTGCTAACAACTCGATGGGTAAAATATCATTTTTTTTCTTCTTTTTCTTCTTTCGGCAAAAAACAAATAGCCAGTCACATTTTTTCTTTCTTCGAAAAGCTACGCTTAAAATGCGAACTTCGTTCAACTGATTTTGTATTTTAACTGTTCAATTAAATGATGAACACGTGCTGCCACCTAAGCCATAGCGGTTTAAGCAGCCTGAGCTAACGAATTGTATAAATGTTCAAAAATAAAAACACACTTCTCTTCAATAGCTTATCTTATATATTATTTCTGTGGATTATTTTTCTGTCAGTATACGAGTTCTTTCTTATTTCCTGAAGAAATTCCCCCTTCATTTTAAAACCTATAGTGGGCCGGTTAATGACGAAAAATAGAACTACGGTCTAAAAATCAATTTTTCGGAAACGACTCTTGCTGTCGCAAAACCTTGATGCAGCCTGTAGTTCTTGCAAAGAAGTTTTTTTTTTTTTTAAAGTAAAATTATAATGCAATTTTCCAATTTTTTGCTATTTTTATTATTTTTATCACAATGATTTCCATCACTATCGGTTATACTAAACGAACAAACTACCATTCTTGTAAAACAAATTTTTTTCCTTACGTACATTTTGTTCCTCTTCCGCAGATACTGAGCATATCAGAAAAACAAAACTGAAAATCCAAATCATTTGCATTTCACCTGAAATTAAAAATAGTTATTGAATATCATCAAACAAAAACTAATGATAATGATCAATGTAAATCGACATAACACATAGAAAAGGAAAGATGAAACATTTTGTCAATGTACAGTAGTATCTTTCGAATAGTAGATTTCGAACTACAAGACAAATTTTTTGGAAGTGTCTAAATACATTTAGACATAAGCTGTAAAATCAGGATTCACTAATGATTTGATTTGTGTAATCTTCAGACTTGGAAAATTTTTGATTTAAAAGCGAACCGTTAAACGAAAAGTACAATAATAAATCATAAACCATAGGGTTTAAAGAAGAAAAAAAATCCAGATGAGGATCATTTTAAATTTGTTTAGAAACTTAAAAAACAAAACAAAATGAAGATAAATATTATTAGAAATGTTTTAATATTTACTCAAGCGAAAAATGAAAATAAATAAAATGAATAAATAAATTTCATATTTCGTTAATAAAGTAAAATCCTTCTTATGTTTCACAATAAACAATAATTGTTCCTATAAAAATGTTTTTACATTTAATTACTTAACTAATAATGAAAATAAATGTTATTTGGTACGAACAAAAAATACATCAGTAGTTTCATCAACTATGAACCATTGATGTTAATTTTTGTTCATTTGTAACTATAGGTAACACATAAATAAAGTTTGTTTATGAGTCAGCTCTTGTGTAAAAATGGATTTTCCAACATTCTACGAAGAGAAACAGTAGCTTGAACTTCCACTATTTCATTGATTTTCCTCTCAGGCTTTAAATCCGAAACAACAGCAACAAAAATTATGGTAGTTCTTTGATAGCGCACTTCTTTAAATATTTTTTCTTTGCACTTAGTGCTGAGGCACTAAAACTGAGAGATGGAAGTTTTTTTGCTTTGTTGCTTCTCTTGTGAACCTAGCATTGCTGCAATCAACGTTAAGCTTTTATGGTTAAAATATAAGAATAATTAATGTGTTTTAACGTAGGAAGACAATCAAAAAAGAATTGTACAATTTGGAGATTAAGAGAAAATAGAGATATAAGCCAGAAAATTTATGCAATTTGAGTTTTGTGAAATAAAGCACTTTTAAAACGAAAGATGCATTTGTCATTTATAACTAATTAAGAACGTTGTTCTTCAAAATCGCTATATATATAGCATATAATATCTATATATATATAAAAGAAAGTCGTGTTAGTTACACTATTTATAACTCAAGAAAGGCGAGACCGATTTAGCTGAAAATTGGTGGGGAGGTAGCGTAGAACCAGGAGACGGGTATAGGATAATTTTTATCTAGTTCGACCGCGGTCCCGAAATATTTGTAACTGCAAATTAAATGTTTATTTAATTGTTTAGTTCTATTAATTCCTCGTAGATGGCGAGGTAAGTTAACTTGAGAGGGCGCTGGCCGACAGTGTCTATAGCTAAGCTATTGTGGAACTGTTGTGGTCACCGAACTGATTTTTGAATGCGGTTTTTAATTTTTCCATATTCAGGTACATAATTTGATTTTGTTGGATTTTTCTATTGGGTTTTGTTTTCCTTATTTCTACAGTGTTTGTTTTTGTTCTTATAGTTGAAGATAGTTACTTATCTAAGTAAATAATTTCATTTGTCGTATTATTCAATTTTATTATAGTATTGTTTGTTTGGCGAAACATTTTAAATTGCAGAAGGAAAACCACTTCACACGCTAAAGGGCAGGGTTACGGTAGCGCGGTTGCTTGGCGCAGCAAGCGATGAACTATGCAGTTGAGGATCATTTTGAGTTTTAAAGCTAATATTAATCTTTTTCAACAGACTTCCTTTAAATTCTTAGCACGGGTATCGCCGTGTATATATATATTAGGGTGTCCCAAGATATAATGACGAAAAAAAAATTTGAAATCGAATACGCATACCCTCCAAATTTTTTCCATTTCACTTCAGAAACATGGGAAAAAAGTTTTATTGCAAAAAAATAACGAGAACCCGTTCCGACTTGAAGTCAAAGTTCGACCTGAAATCCTGTACGGCGACTACAGTGGAAATATTGCTACCTGTATAATTCCTTACTACACGCAACATCAATTTACTTAAAGTAGTTATTTACAACAATATTAGACTACAAGAAACATTACTGCACATATTTGTATTTCAATGTTTGCTTTTTACAGTCAGGATAGAGCTTCTGGTGCTCTTGAACACAACGTAACACAAATTGTTTTTGTTCCTCATCAGCTGTTAGCAACCCATGAAAGTCCTGCATCATTTTTACCGCTCTTTCAGCTGCATCGTTTACTGCTCTAAGCATTGAGACAGTCTTTTTCACATCAAGGAATGAAATATTATTGACCATACCATAAAAGTTGGATGAATTTTTGTAGAGCAGCTTTAGAGATGATTTGGTCCATATTTTCGTATTTTTGTTCAAAAAGCACAAAATTTTTTTTTTTGGGTGCTTTGCATGCCAAAGTGCATTGAAGCCATGGTTTTCCGTATATTGTGACTAAAACAAACAGACATCTAACAATGCTTCATTTTCCTTCGTATCTAATTTTATTTATGAACTAAACAGTAATAGTTTTATGGAGTAAATCGCTTGAGCCATCCATCGAGCTTGGTGCATGGCTCCCGGTGGTCTTATTTTAAATTCATTTTCTGTATCTCCACCTAGAAATATAATAGGCAGTTCTATCAACTCTTGATAGTCATCCCTGACCGTAATATTAGTAAATTCAGCACGGTAAAAGTCATGTAAATTTTCCAAGTTAGGGTACAGTTCAGAACAATTCCGCAGCTCCTATATAGCACTGTCTTCAGTGGGATTAATCAGTTCATATATATGATGGTGGTAAGCAAAGGAAAGCATTTCTCTATCAATTTTTGCTCAAGAATAGCGCAAGAACCACTTAAAGGACCTGTTTCGGAAGCTGTAGTATCACAACAGAGAGTTTTAACTTTGTCTTCGAGATTCCAATCTAAAACTGCCTTTCAAATAGCCTGTGTTTGTTCTTTTTCTGTAGAATTATCCAGTTTAGACTTAACAATGAGTTGTTCGTCACATCCATATGAAATAACTATAGATAAGCGATCTTCTTTTGAATTTTGAGCACTCAAAGTAGGCAACAGTTTCATATTCCAAGGTAAATTCACTATGTATGGTACCTCTTACTGAAAATCAATTTTTATTCTTTCCTCATGCTCCTTCCACTTTTCGATTCGAATTCTTTGAATTGAAGATTTACCTATGGGAAATTCACCAATGTTACACCCAAGTACGTCAATAGTAGCTTCAAGAATAAACACATAATCTCGTATACTTGGATACCTGTCCAATGAAGCAACTCACTTTGGAGTAATAAAAGCGCTCCTCATTACATATTTATTTGTTTCAGGTTCTGATAATCCTTGTTCCACGTTCTGGAATACTTGTTCCATGTACTGATTTATATGTTTCAGGGAAATCTTCTGAATTAATATTTTCCCTAGAGCTCGAAGAGGAATCTGCTTGTACAGGTTCATACAATTCCGAGGATGTTGAAGCGGAATCGTATTTAATGCGCATGTTTTCTTCTTTGACAGCTCAAAGTCGAGCCCTTTCCTCTTTGTCGGGCATTTTTTTTTATTGCATTCCCGAATAGCGAGATTTGCACTTTCACTGATGGTTAAATTTACTTCTCGAATGTCATAAAACAAAACAGACAGAACTTGTCCGTTAGAGGGAAGTTTCATGCCCGTAATTTATTGTTTTACGCGACTCCTATTACCTCATTTTTCGAACTTTCAATTCCACTGCCATGTTTCATTCCCTATGGAAGGACTATACTGCGCTCGCTGACCGGACTGTATTCGTACTGACACGTTTGACGATTTGCAAATTGCGACGGATAAGCCCCCCCCCCCCAACGTATGTTTTTCTGTTTTCATTTGTTTTCTGTGCACTCGGCTGCTTTGAGCTTCGCAAAGTATCGCGTCGCCAGCGTTCGCTTACTTATGAATACTGGTGCTATTTACACGTTTAAACCTTTAGGCGCAAGTCGGCACGGGTTACCGTGCTTCAAATTGCGTGAAACTTTTTTTACAACGGTTTTGATATAAAAGGAAAAAAATAAGAGGGTATGCGTTAAAAAAAAACGACTTTCATTTTTTTGGGACAACCTAATATATATATATATATATATATATATATATATATATATATATATATATATATATATATATATATATATAAATCTCGTGTCACGATGTTTGTTCGGGGTAAACTCCGAAACTACTCAACCGATTTTTCTCAAATTTCATATATATGTGTCATTTGGTCCAACTTAAAAGATAGGATAGTTTTTATAATTTTTTACCGCAAATTTCATATTAATTATGCAATAATAGTGTGAATTAATTGTTTAGTTCTAAAAATTCTTAATAGATGGCGGTGTAAGTTAACTAATCGATATAACTCTAACATCGTATGACTTACTGCTAAAAACACCATGACAAAAAATTTAGAAATGTTGCTTAGAATTTCCATATAACGTTTCGGGATATTACAGGTTATTATTCACTTCCTGAGAAAAACAACTATATTTTTCAAAACGTTTCCTTAAATTGCTACAAATTGCAGATTTCACACCGTTGTTCAAAATATTTTTCTCCACCAGTATCAAGATTAACTAAACGTATTTAATAGGTGCATCGGTTTCGGAGCGATTACGGTTCGTCCAGATTGACTTAACACCCAATGAGTGCGAAAAGATATCTGGATCAAGAAGCTTTGCGAGAGCTGCAGAGGAACTACATTCGACTTACTTGCTTGAGAGTCTGTCTTCGCGTTGGCAAAGCGTGCATTAATGCGTTGAGAACTTTCTTAGAAAAGCAGGAAGGTTCTAGGCTATTATATAAAACATGCGTTAGGCTTCGTTGAAGGTGCCAGAATCATAACTTCCTTTAACCAAGAAGACTACTGAATTCTTCAAAAATATTCCAGTTAATTTTAGGAAGGTTAATGAATTTCAGCGGAAAATAAATTTTTTCTTTATTTTGTTCCCCAAGAGATTTTTAATATCATTAATTCTTGCAAAGATACGTTCGCAACAGGAAATTGCAGTGACGATTGCATCGTCAGACATTGCTGCTACTTTTTTCAGATGGTAGACGAACAGCACATTCAGCTTTAAAGTTGCCTACTAGATATTCATAACAAACAAAACGCAATGTGTAACATTAAAGAAAAAATAAAAAACGCAGAATAGCTGTAGTGTTGCAAGAGAGTGAAATTATAATTTTCGATAAGTGTACTAAGGCTCATGAGTAAAACCATCCATTCGAAGCACATCATTGGATTGTGCAAGATTTGAACGGCAACGATAAACTTTTAGGCGAAATTGTCTGAATACTGTCTGGGGACTTCCGGCAGACATTACCAGTTATTCCGATGAAATCAACGCATGTTTCAAACAATCGTTTTTATAGCGTAATGTCGAGATAATGCGATTGGCCATGAACATGCGAGTATAAACGCAAAATAATCTAATCGCACAAGTATTTTCTATGCAATTGCTGGGTATTGCAAACGGTGAAATTGAACTGTATCAAAATACACAGTACAACAAATAGCCAGACAATTTCTACACTGCCGTTGAGACGAAAAGTGAACTAATTGAGAGTCTATTCCCAGATAAATTTAATTTTTTTAAAACCATAATTGCCTCTGTAATCGCGCTGGTTTTGTAGCAGTTTTTTTTTCGGTAAACATTCCCGAAAGGACAGGAATATTTGTGGATCGTCAATTGTCGACTGTCAAATACATATCCCGATGCATGTCGCAAATTGTATTTATTGGTCGCACAAAGTCATTGGGAGTTGACACTTTCTAAAGCAGGTTTGACATAAGGAGAAACAGTATTCGTCAACTGTTTAAAACAACTTTGACGATATACTATCCAACACAATCATCATTTTTTAAGGAGAAACCATATAACTTTCACGTTTGAAGACGGATTTCAGAAAGTTTAACAAGCAAACAAATGTCCAAATCCAGATTTTACACCAGAGATGAATATGAAGCTTTAGTTTTAACTGAAGGTTTTTGCGTTTCAATTTCAAATTTGCCACTTAGGTTATTATGATATGCCGTCACTTGATAGTTGGGCCACCGACTTAGTTAACACTATTTGCAACGTATAACAACAGAGCAATGACGCTGTCTTAGCTACAATTATTGCAAATAATGAGCCATTACTGACGGCTGGAAAAAAAAAGCTCCCCATTGATGCTGAACAAGCCCATATAGTTGTCGATGAAAACAAAGCAGTAAACATTCCAACTGAATTTTTAAATTCCCTGGATACACCAGGAATGCGACTACACGATTTCCGGTTGAAAATTGGCTCAACAATTTATTCTTTTTCGCGATTAAAACTCACCTAGATTCTGCAACAGTACACGTTTCTTCATTAAAAGTCAACAATTTTGATGGAAAAGTTAAAAAAAAAAAATGTTTGTGTTGTCACGCAATCCATTAATAGCGCCATATTTTTGAAACACATTTCGAAGGCTTCAATTTCCGATTTGTTTAGCTTTTGACCATAAAGAGATCTCAAGACTAAACAATGTCTATTTGCGGTTTGTACTTGAAATATACATATTTATCTCCTAGGAAAACTATCTGTCACCTACTCACGATTGGGAAAGTTATCATACTTATTCGTGTTAGCAAAAGACAGGTTAAGCAAGAATATTGTGCACAACTTAATGCTTAGATTGTTTCCAGTTTTCAAGTAATAGAAAAACAATTCGAAATGAATGTTATCTACCTCATTTTTTATATATTTTTAATTTACTTAATGTTATTATGTTTTAAAATGGGCTAAACAATTTTGAACTTTATTAAAAATATTAATTTGATTTTATCAAAATAATGAGTAAAAGATTTTTTTAATCCAACTGCTGCGCCACAGCAACGCGTGGCTGGGTCAGCTAGTATATGTATATATATATATTAGGGTGGTCCTTTTTTATATGGGAAAAAAAATTTCGGAATTCAATAAGTGACGCCCCCTAGTTTTGTGACACTAAAGTAATCGCTGCAAAATTTGAACTCGATCGGTCAATAATAACACGTGCCCCTAGGACGTTGAACTTTAACACTTTTAATAATTTTCCCACAAATCTTCGAGTTTTTACTTCAGACCCCGTACATCGTTTCTCCTATGTTTGCAAAATATTTTTACAGCGAGGTAGCACTAAAATTAATCTTTGTAATTATTTCATATCGTCTAAAGATTTTACATTAAATAAGAATGAAATATTGCTCTAGAAACTTACCTTAATCGTACGCTTTTCCCAATGTATCTCAATCGTGTGCATTTTTTTCCCGATAGTCTTGGAGTGTCTGTAAAAAACTAAATTGCTTTTGTGACTCATATTTGGTAAATTGATTGTGAAATTCTTCGGTTAATTGTGCTCCTCTTTCAGTTGTGTCATTCACAACTTCCAGCATTTTAACGATATCTCTTCCCTTTAAATAGCTTCCTTCATTTCGCCATGAATCAGGATAAAATAGGAAAACATCTTTTGGTGTTTGTAACTTATCAAACAGTTTTATTGACTTGTAATTGATTCTATAAAGAGGAAGATCTTTACTAAGAAAGTATTCCAAATCATCTACTGTTATTTGAAATTTTTTATACAGTCATCAGACACGTCTTCCTATTCAGCAAGCATTTTTTGAAGTAGTCTTTTCCTATCTTCAAAGTTAATTCCTTCATCCAATATGGACAAAGCTACTAGTTCATCCCCTAAGTACCATAAGTGATTTATGAATTTTTCAATCACTGCTTCTGCTGCATGTTTGTCATCATTTTGTACGCTGCAGGTTTTTGAGACTCTAGACTTTATATTAATTTAAAAGGCCTAGAATGGGTTGCTGCGAAAAACTATATCTTCATACAACATTTAACTGTGTACGGGCAATCTCTTCAAGTAGTGTCAATTTAAATTGCTTCCTAAATATATAAATTTTCAAACAAGAAATTCCTTTTGCCATCCCTCTGGATCAGGGATAAGCACCAGGTTGCCGAAAACATTTCCCTGTAGGAGGGAGGACTTCACCAAGAAATATTATTACACGTTATGAGAATTCTCTGTAATATTTCTTAATTCCGCTTTCTATGAACAATAATATGTCATCAAATTCTTCTTTTAGAATTTAAGTGGTATGTGTAATTTTTGAATTTTGAAGCGCTTAAATAATGGAATATCGAGTCTAGAACTAAGAAAGGCAAGAACTCCTTTAAAGACACTCTGCAGTACGATTTCAAGTGCATGATGATAGCACTACAAATGCGATATATCACCGTTCAGCTTTTGCTCTAAAAAATTACCTGCACAATTTATACGGTTGGTATTGTAAGCCGCTGTATAACACACTACAGCTTGAACAGTTAGCAATAAAGAGCAATCATCTAAGATATCATATACAACTGAAGAAATATCTCAGAAATTCTGAGTAGCTGTTCAACATTGGAACCTGAAGTTATCATGGTAAGCCTATCGGCGTTTTTTTTCCCAGTTACATCTGGATGTAGCTTTGTATCCCAGGGAATATCCAAAAAATTTAAATTTAAATTCATGAAATCTGATTTTACCTCTCGAAGATTTTCTCTTGCTCTCTTAAGGGATGTACGATTGATCATAAGTTTATTTGGATTTAAATTTACTGCATCTACATAGGCTGTTAATAAATGAGCAGATTCTTTGTCCCTAGTATGGCATTTGTCTAACATTGATGAAATGCGAGCAGATCTCAATAGTTGTCAAGTTTTTTTGCGTTTTTGTAGATCAGATATAAAAAAGGTTCAACAGGTTACGATAGATACCCATTTCGGTTTCTAAATCTTGTGAATTGCAAGAGGAATTTTATGATAATAAAGGACTATGCACTGAAATAGAAGACAGTTTAAAGTATAGATTTTTACATTATTCCGATCTGGAATTTTTTTTAAATTTATATTTCAGATATGGAAAATAGAGTTTATTTTTATGGTAGGGTAATCGAAGATTTTTCAAAATTTAAATTATAAGAATGCATAAACATTTAAGTATATAACTAAAGAACAGGGAATTAAAATATAATTGTCATTACTTATATTTATAGCATGGAAACCTAGTGACCCTATTTGCCACACCTATTACATACACAGAACATTTTCTAAATCAACACCCCCAAAGGATGGAGGAGGCAGTTTGTTGTTGTCAAAAACCATTCATTAATGGCCTAGGCCATTCATTAATGGCCTTTAGAATCCCTTGTGTCCATCTTGGTGGAAAGAAATGTTCCCCTGCCGCTTGGTTTGAAACGAGCGCGAATAGCGGTATGCCTGTCCCAAGGCCATTGGTGTACATGTACCCTATGTAATATGTAAAATTTTACAGAATGAAAGTGAGAGAATGGTTGGTCTGGAAGTAGCAACATCTATTGAGGTTCGAAATTACTTTAAAAATGAAACCTAGGAATATTTTTACATAAAAATGAGAAAATCCGCAATTTTTTCTTTAAAGTTCAAGGGGCACGTGGTACTATTCATGGATTGACTTAAAATTTTGCATGAATCATTTATTTGTATAATGGAACAAATTGAGGGGGCGTCGTGTAAAATATCTACAACTTCAAAAATAAGGATCACCCTAATATATATCATTTTTTGCAGAATTTCGATAAAATAATTTCAAGTCGAGGTATTTGACTCTCTTAAATGCGTTCTATATTTCCTAAGAGAATAATTTAATAAAAAATAAATAGTAGCATATGAAAATATTAATGTTATTAAAACAATACTGCTTACAAAAGGTTTGGTGTTACAAGCAACAACTGTAATGCTTAAAAAAATTAAAAAAAAATAAAAATAAAAAAATAAAAAATAAGAAACATAAATAAAAAAAATGAAAGAAATACATTGGTTTCTGAAACTTCTAAATTGTTTCTTTAACGCAAATTAGTAAATGATAAAACCAAGGCTTTGATATTTTATTATATAGGCTTAAATGTAAATGTTTCGTATCTTATTTATGCAAAAAAACCCCGTCTTGATCTTGATATTTTTTATTTTTATTTGACATACTTCGATATTTAATCTGTTTGGCTTCATGGGGGCTTAGCAGAAGCTCAAAAGTTTTTTTTTTGGTTGCGAAAAATGCTGTTTGTAGCTCCGTTTATAACGTACATGCAATATTTTCCAAATTCAAGCTTTAATAAGATTGATTTTATCATTTATTTTTCTGCTTCTTCTGGCAGAAGAGGTAAAAAGTGCTCTATAAAAGTGCTTTATGGTATAATATATCTTAGAATTTAAATGATTATAACACATTATATATATATATATATATATATATATATATATATATATATATATATATATATATATATATTTGTTTTACATCTAATTGTCAAAATATTCATTTCTATCCTCAACACATTGCCATAACATTGTCAAAAAGTGATAAAAAATGAGAGCAGTGTCTTCCCAGAAATAAAAATATTCATTAATTCTACATTATAAACATACTTAATTTCAATTTCAATCATAATTATTCATGTGAATGTATCTTAAATAAAAAGGAATAATACGATAAGTTTCTTCACCGAAGATCTGTGATGCGGCTCATACGCGAGGTTCGGCGCTTCCAAGAAATTTTTTCAATGTACGTATTTTTTCAATGTATGTATTTTTTACAACGTGTACATAACTTAGGATCTGACGATTACATGAGCGAGGCCTATTCTCTCGTGAAACACCGAACAATGAGTGAAAAAATCGTAAAGAAAAAGCCAGAAAAATGAAGATCATTTTTTATGACTTTATAAATATTTTGAGTTCGAAAATCCCCCTAAGTCTCCCTACTTGCTACGAATGTTTCATTTCAGCTCTTGCCTCTTAGCCAATCTAAAGAATTTTAATGATTAATATAATGATTTCTTCCTCTCCAAATCAAAATAATGGCTATGAAATCCTCGAAAACTGAAAAAAAAAAAAAAATAAATAAAGGGAGGGGGAGGGTGCAATTTCTATAGAAAGTGGTTGATGTTGGAAAGCGATGGGGATATTTGGCTTCCGGAGGCCGTTTTACATAAGAAACAGCAAGAATTGTGTATTAAAAAAATAAATGAATAAAAGAAATGTGCTGCGCAGTATTTTTAGAGAATACTTTCCTTAAAACCTAAGACTTTATTTAGAGAACATTATTCATTCAATTGTTAAGCAAAGTTTAGAGAACATGCGGTTAAAATAGCGTTTTGAAACTCATTTTTTTTTCTCACATGGAGAATGGCCAAGACAAAATTCCAAGTAGTTCTACTTGCGTCGAGACCAGCTGAAAATATTACTTCCTTTTACGATTTTTTGAACATTATTTTGCTAAGGGGAAAATTGCAAATCAATGAAACATTACAAATTTAAAGTATGGATGAATTAAAAAATACCCTTTTAAAGCTAAATTTTAATTTTTATAAGATGAATACGTCAATAGAAAGTATTAAATAGTATTATTTGCATTAGATTTTATTGGCACACATTACTTATTTTTTAATTTTTAGAAAATTCATTGACTGAAATGAAAACTTAATAAAAATAATGCTGGTGATTTAAAAAATTTTAAGCAGTATTTGCTTTGTTAGTGTTGAAAAATTAAGATTAAAAAAATGAATGGAAGCACAATGTTTTTAAATTACGGTTTCCTCTTACATCTGTGACTTCTGAAATTGCCTAAAATCTGTTAAGAATGATGGTATTTATCAATTCAGAAAACTGTTAGAGAGAAACGTCAAAACGCGTCTTCTTACTTTCAACTGCTAACTTAGTGGGTATGCGATAAAAATAAGAAAAGTAAGAATTCATTACTCAAAAAACATTTTCTCCATGAGAAAATACTTAACAAACGAAATTTAGCTAAAGTGCTCAAATACCTTCATTTCAATTAAAAATTCATAATTTTTTAAACAAAATTCATAAAATGTTTAAATTGCTTTGAAATAGGTTTTCTTTTTACTAAAAGTGTCATTGTTTAAAAAAATGCAACGTTTTGACTTTTTAAGTAAAATTTTCTGATATTAAATTCTCGAATAAAATGAGAAAAAAAAAACATTAAAATATTTAAATATATTTTTAAGCAGACCCATTGTCAATTCATTCGTAATAAAGTAAAAACCAAACACATGAAATTAAATGTAATGTGAAAACAATTATTTTAAATTGTATCATCTTTTGTTGAAATAAATGTTTCTGGATTAAAATATGGTAACAGACATCAAAAACAAAAAAATAAAAATAAATAAATAAAATAATTAAAAAAAAATAAATAAAATTCTGCTGAACTAAAATATTTGTATGACAAAACTTAAAGTCTCTTACCAAAACTTTGACAAAATTCTAAACAATGTCGTACCAACTGTTTTTGAAACCAATTCTCATCATGCTTATATATAACTTTAAATTGTAGTGACGTCTTAAGTCATGTGATCATTTTTCGCCATCGAAATGGTTTATCAGTTCTATGAGATCTATTCGTTTTTACGATCAGCCAAGACAAATTGAGATCCATGAATTTAAAGGGAAAATGTAAACATCCGGATACTGTTGAGGATAAACCGATCACTACATTATAGAGAGAGGCTTTCTAGAAAATTGTTTTGTGAATTTCAGATTTTCAGACAGAAAATAATTATGCATCGTAAGTTAGAATATAAAATTCTGGGATGCATATAAGAAAGCTGTTTTTAGCTTTTATTATTGCATGAAAATTCGTCTCAAAATATTTTCGAAATATTTTAGACTGGGTGTTAAAAATTTAAATAATTCATTTGCTTTTTTTTTCCTTTCTCTCCTTCTAACTTTTTTTCTTTTTGTTCTCTAAGAAAACGTTTTTAGAAAAACCAGAAGGAAAATTATTCTTTGAAACCTTGAATAGAGACTTACTGGAGGAATGACAGAGGTAAAATTCTAGGTTGAATTAGCCAGTTTGAGATTGTGTTTGAATCGTGAACGAGCTTCCCCACGCTCTGCCGGATCTAGAGGGGGGGGGGGGGAGGGGTGTACCAGACGGTTTCTTCTAGGGGAGGGGGCAAAATCATCCAATTTCTGCATTTTTTTTAAACTTCATCCAAAAACTTGAAAGAAGATGTGTAAGGGAGGCAGATTCCTGCCAGTTTGATCGTCGGGCCCCCCGTAACCCTAAAACTTAAAAAAAGCCTAAAACCCTAAATAAATACTACTCCGATTCCGAGCCGGGACCCCCTCAAAGGACGGGCCCCTGATTTCCAACTAGGGTGACATGGCCTATCGTTGGCAATGCTGTTTCCACCTGATAACCACCACCTCACTTCTCTAGGAAGTAGCAAGGAATGATGAAAGCTTCACATTTCGCCATATAGTATTGTACAAAATATCTACTTAAACAGCCGTGACTCCACAGTTGATTTTTGCCCTTTCAAATTAAATCTTATTGAATATTTAAACCCAAGAACTTTTTTTTTTCACCAATTTCAACGGAAAATCTTTGTTTTCAAATGCAGAAGCATATTTCAATATTTACCATTTGTATTTTATTTTATTTTATTTTTTTCAAAGTTGCAGACCACGGTTTGGGAAGCCCTGAGTTATCATCTTGAATATTGACAATGTTCGGTCTTAGTATTATATTATGGCACAAGATTTCTAGATTCTAATCAGACTATAAAAATATCACCTATCTTGGTTTCTCCACAAATCATAGTTGATGCCTCTTTACCTAATTTTACGCATCGTAGGGCTCTCATTGACTGAATGAAAGATAAATCTGGTCGCTAAGAGAAGGCCTGGTTTCTCCCGGAGAATGTTAAACATCGAATTGTAGTAAGGTTAAAAAATCGGTGATTTCAACTGCATTTATTCATTTACTTTTATTTATTTATTTTTTCATTTATTTATTTCTCTATTTATTTTTCTTTTATTTATTTATCTATTTATTTTTCATTTATTTATCAATCTTTTCATTTATTTATTTATTTTTTCATCTATTTATTTATTTTTTGAAACTAAAAACATGGAAATTATTTCTGAGTAAACTTAAACCGAATAATAACAAGTATCTTTATTTAAATTTTCCCCTCAGATTTTGGGAGGGGCCAGGGACCCCTCGGCCCCTTCCTTATATACGCCTTTGATCCGGTGTTTCCCGCGTCTCTAAATTAATGACTTCATATGATTGTCTCTCAGCTTCGAAATTGAAATCTGAAATAGGAAATTTTTGTATTTCATTCAAATTTCTTCACCTTTCATCGTATTCCGAAGCAAAGAAATTCTTTGATGACGTTTCTATCACCTGTATTCAGGGCTATTATGTTTTCGAGGTTTCCAAAGTAACTATTAAGCGGAATCACAGATCAAGAGAGCCAACAAGGTTGGTGAATACACTATCATAATATATTTTGCTAATTTGCATACAATCTGTGAGGGACTATCAGTTGTAGTAGCTGCGAAATCCGATTTGCCGTTGTTAAGCATCTTGAGTGTAATATTCCAGGTTATATACTGATATGCTTGTAGAATCTATACTAAAAATATAAAGCTGAAGAGTTTGTTTGTTTGTTTGAACGCGCAATCTCAGGAACTACTGGTTCGAATTGAAAAATTATTTTTGTGTTGAATAATTCATTTATTGAGGAAGGCTATAGGCTATTTTATTTTTTTAAAATCAGATTGACCGAAATATTTGTAATTGCAAATTAAATGTTTAACTAAGTGTTTATTTTTATGAATTCTTAATAGATGGCGGAATAAGTTAACTCATCGAGAGGGCGCTGGCTGACAGTGTCGAAAGCTGCAAGGAACCGTGCCGCGCGGCTCAGACACGCGGCCGGTTACGCTATTGTGGGACTGATTGATCAGCGAACTGATTTTTTTAATGTTTTTTTTGCGATAATCAGGTACATAATTTGATTTTGTAGGATTTTTCTATTGGGTTTTGTTTTCCTTATTTCTTCAACGTATGTTTTTGTTCTTGTAGTTGAAGATAGTTACTTATCTAAGTAAATAACTTGATTTGTGGTATTATTCAAAGTTTGATTTCTCGTATTATTCAATTCTCCATCTCACAATTGGTACAAAGGCAAAAGGCCAGGACAATCTCTTGCCCTTCCCTGTGACAGGCAGACTAACACCATTCTGTCTCGCCTCGCCAGTGGACATCTGAAAAGTCTCACTTTCTCTGGAAGCGCCAAGAGGTTCCCCATCTGCCCTAAATGCCAACAAGACCAGGCATCACTACAGCATACTTGAGTTGCCTGGGATTGGACTGGAACGACATATTCGACAGTCCACTGCTAGTGTCAGATTTCATAAGGATCAACGGCTTCAGCGATTTGGTCTGACTCCGTCAGACCAAAGGGAGATTAAAACCAACAACAACAACAATTGTGATTGTTTTTTTATAACGTTTTTATTATACTAGTATTACCCAGCCGAAACCCGGGCAACGCCGGGAACCCGGCTAGTATATTTTATTCAGCATCGACGAGAGGTTATGCTAGCCAAGTCGGAAACTAGGGACCCGATCCTTAAGGGACCCAGCTGGAAATCAGAGTAGTATAAGTTTCATTGGTTTTATTTTGGGAAGTTACCTGGTGGCCCTACTGACAAGCGACCCACCTTGGCTCTCAGCCCCAGCCCTGGTTATATTCACCAATGTAGTTCACTATTAGAAACCAACGCTTTTGCTTGATTGATTCCATAAAACTCTTTGAAACAATAAAACAAATATTGTTACATATCTGCCGAATTGTGTTGTTTATTGTTATTCTGCACGATGAGAATTTCGAGGATAAAAAACCTGACATCGTTGATAGCAGATGATCGAAACATCATCAGAGAACCTGGTTTGTGTCACATTATGATGACAAGGTGGAGGAAATAGATTAGGCAGATAAAATTTGCAATTCTAGCTTTCAATTTCAAAGTTGAGAAACTACCAAGAATTCAACAGATGGCAGAACTGGGAAAAATGGTAGCCTCCAATTACTAGGGGAATTCCAGAAAAAGCTTTGAAAGAAATGGTACTTGATGTGGCGTACCTACTGATTTGTTAGTTTCTAAAACTTAACTAATGTTATACTAAAGCAGCTGAGAAGATGCGTAAAATTAGACAAAGCTGTATCAGCTACGGTTAGGTGAAACTTCTGTGGGTTGTTGCAAGCTGCCTTTAATATGATTAATGTTTTTTTTTTTGCTTCATTTTTCCTATATGTATGTAAGGATTAATTTAAATGAGAGCTAATTTTTACAAAGTAATAATTTAAATACTTTATCTCAAAGTACAAAGCATTACAATCTTTTTAATTTTCACTCAATATTTTTCAAATTCAAAACATGTGTGGTACATTAAAAAATAGTTTATCATTAAAATGATTGCATTCTGTGTGTTATCTACATAAAAAGCCAGCTCTTACGTGCAATTTACATCACATTTTTCAATTTTGATTTTTGATGAAGCCAGTGTAATTTTTCCAGTTTATATGCAATAGTGCTCAACTTCCGAACAGGAGTGGAACTTCAAGACATTTTTTGCTGTTGAAATCTTTTTACTCGACAAAATATCTCTACAAAAGGTACCTTTTCCGCTCTATTACTTAGCGCTCATCAGATTTTCAATTTTTTCCCTCCACTCTGTTTTATAGCTGAAATGGAAGAAACCAAGACCCATAGAATAATTCCAGTTGAAGATGATAGTTCCGGTTGAAAATCACATGAAACGTGAGACGAATGATTTCATTCTTTATGAATTTACGAAAAAAAAAAAAAAGAAATATAGCCTGCATATATGTTGGGAAATTTTATAGCAATAATACTTTAAATGATATGAAATTACAGTTTTGTACCTCAGTTAATGCTTTCTGAAAGTTTTCTCTTTCATCCTATCAGCCGTCACTAATGTGTCTCAAGAAGACACATATTTTACCAAAGACATACCAAAACCAGGCAGCAACAATCATTCATATTCTTCCAGAAGAATTTAGATTCTGACAAAGTTCACTAATTCGGAAAATATGCGTCTTACTGTTCCCTCTTACTAAAGGAACAGTGAGACAAAATTACATTTTGGTTTTATTTATTTTTTTCGTTTCCTATTACAGTTACAAATGTTGTACAATTTGAAAGAAAAGGATTTCTGTGTTTTTAAAATAATAAAAAATGCAAATGAATATTCGTGTCTCACTGTACCCACTCATCCCATAAGTTGTTTTAAACTTATTCATTAAAATGAAACTACTGTTGCTTGTGCATTATCGGTACGTGAAATACAACTTACTCATGAATATATTTTTTTTTTGCCTAATTTACAAGTTATGATTATGAAAACATTAAGGACATTGTAAAAGTAACATTCCCCCAGTTTCCTCTCTTTAGGTGCAGTCTTACATGAAAAAAAAAGAAAAAGAAAAAACCTTCAATAAAGCTTTGGATTAGGCTGAGAATAAAACTGAATTAAAATTTGTTAATACACTAACGCAGTATAAAATTGATCCTAAGTCTGCCACTGAGAAAAAACTAAGGGAGAGCATTATTACGCTTTGGTTTCATGAAATAGGATTTATATTCAGATGAAATCTTTTAAGCGGGACCATTGCATAACTCTCCTCGCAGTTCGCGGAAGACTAATTAAACATTGAAGTGTTTGTTCACGGGTGCATACGCTTCTAACCGTAAGCAATATGATTAGTTATATCAAATTCTCATTAACTACAAAAATTGTGAACATATTTCTTATCTAAACGTTTTCTTAAATATTGTATTTTTCACCTTTTTTATTTTTCGAAAAAAAAATTAAGATTAACTAACGCATTAGTCCTAGGAAAATGTGATTGAGATTAATCTTACAACTGTATTTTATCTGAACAATGTCACCAATGCATAAAACATACACATAAAAAGTTTCAATTACACATTTTTCCACTTTTTTGTAAGTTATGCAGCTTTTTACCCAAAACTATACATGTAGGGGAGACTGGCGATACTTGATCTCCCCACTTAAGTTTCCAGTTTTTTTCTCTGCTGCAAATAAAAAGTTTTTTCTTTTTCTTTTTCTTTTTTTTAAAGTACGCGAAGAAAGATAATTTTTTCCTCTATCTGACGGTGTTTTTTTAGTTGAAATGAAACAGATAGTTTTGGTAAAATAATTTTTTTCAAAAATTTCATAAAGTGATCATGTATCCTTGCATCTAGGGATGCATGATCCCTTCATGGGGGATACTTGATCCCACTGAGAAAATACATAGACTTTTCATTAGATCGATAATTTATTTATGGATTTTAGTTTTCTACATAATGTTTCTATAAAAAAAAACACAATTTATAATTTTCTTTATTAAATTATAATAATGTGAACACAAAATAACATAGTTTCAAATTTCACTAGACATTTGTAAAAATAAATGTACACAACTTTCATGAACTTATGATGCTTTTGATTAGTTACTTATTATGCAATACAGGGTTGAACAATACTATATTTTATAAATAAAATTAATTTTTTTAAAGTAGCGTTATGAAGCTAAAACTACAACAAATAATAATTAAAAAAATAGATGACAAGCACGAAAATCATTTTATTTGCTTCTTGTCTTGTAATAAAAAAATTAAGAGTTTCATCATTTGAATTAATTTTTAAAAAGAAGGAAGAAAAATGTAAGTATCAGTGCACTTATAAAAATGAAAAGAAGCCTAGCTTATATGTTTTCAAAACCCGAAAAGTCAAATGCAAACAATTCGTTTATTGTAGTTCTTTAAATTCCGCTCAACCCAACTGGATGTGCGCAGCTTAACACATTTTGTCAACTTTTCAGGAGAAATAGATTCATTAAGCATATTACCTTTTCGCTTCAGAAAACTTATTTCAAACTCTAGAAATCCAACTTTGCATTCTATTCACTAATGGGTCAACATAATGGGCAACTCACTTTTTTGGTGTAAATCTAACTATAGTAAAATCATTTATTTTTTCTTTCAAACAAAGATTTGTCATCTATTTCAACTTGTTCAAGCTCATTTGGCTGATCAGAACATAATTTATCAGAAAAGTTAGTTTATGTTTAGATGTTTGAGGTGTTATGTGGGTTACAAGTGTGAACTGATATTTCAATTGTTTAGCACATTTACAGTAGTGATTGTTTAAATCTATCACTCAAACTATGATTAATTTTATTATGTTAACATGGTTTTTGAATGTCTAAAGTCAATGTCAACTAAGCAAACAACATTTATATTGTTTTCATTGCGTTTATATTGTCATATAGATACTTGATCCCTGGAATCATGTATCTCTCTAAACGAAGGGATCAAGTATCCCTAATATGCGATTTTTACAAACATACATGTTCTATTATTAACAATAAGTGGCAATTTACTAAAAATATGTCTCAATTATTGAAGACTGTCTATACCTTAACATTACACTTCGGAAATTCTTTTTAAGTTGTATTTAACGGAGAATGTAAATTTCGGAATGCTTTCCTAAAAAAAGTTTCCCTTGTCACATTCAGACGATCATTTCGTGAGCTAAAACAAAATGGCTGAAAAAAAAATTTTGCCAGTTTTTATGTACAACATTAATATAATTGTCAGGTTTCAAATTTCTACTTAATGATTTTGGTACGTTTTTGTCTATGGGATCACGTATCCCTAGGGATCAAGTTTCCCTAGTCTTCCCTAATATGTGTTATATATATTGTATGACTAGCACTACCAGAATTTGCCACTGGGGTTCATAATAAGTTAGACTTTCCTCCCGATATTTAGCCATGCAGTCCTTTCATCTATAAAGCAAATTAGCATACTAGGATTGACAATGTACTTTAAATCCAACGGTTCTGATTTGGGAGAAAGGCTTCGTTATATTCCGTTGAAATACTATTTAATTTCTATTACAAATTGTAAAAGTTATTCTAAATAAAACATTCCTGCGAAGCATATGAATCAAATTGATTCAATTATTGAAATCATCAAGGTATTTCTTACGAAATGAAAAAGCAATGCCTTTTAGATAGTTTAGTAATTTGAATTTCATAATCAATAGATGGCGACACTTGCGTTACCTGTCTGTTTAATGAAATTTCGTTTGGAAAATGAAATACTTCAATACCTGTCGAGGCCACTTTAACATCAGATTAGTATAGGCAGGACCGGAGACCATGATTTCCAAACGGGAGAGGATCTAAGGAATTTTATTTCCCTTGTGACAATGTGATGAAAAAAAAGAGAAAGCACCTAAATGTGGGAATGAATTGAAAAAAAAAAAGTCAATCAAATTAAGTTCTTCATTTTGGTTTGGTAACGAAAAGATTTTTTTTAAACCTTTTTTTCTGACAAAGGCCTTTTCTACACAACTTTATATTTTGTAAAAAGTGAAAAAGTGTGCGCAAATATCTTTTCATATTTTATATTAATATTTATTAAATAAAATTACATTCAGTGAGCAAATCCGCAATTTTGCAAAAAGAAAATTACTTACTAAAGAAATGCCATTTTTTAAAATTCCCGCAACGTGTTACGACTATTGTGAAGCGACAAATTCATCCACAATCTTCTTATGCAGGAAATACTAATACTACACCAAATGAATACAGCGATCTCCCTCTATCTGAACACTCTCTAATGTGAACATCCCGATATTCTGAACCTATTTTGATGGTCCCGGCGAAACTCCATAGACAACATAGGCTGGCCTCTCTGTATTATGAACGCTATTTTCGACCCTGTTCAATTATTACCTCTCTATATACTGAACATGTTCACAATCGGTACTAGCGAATTCCTATGAATCAAATTGGAAAGTCTGAAATACATTCACGATTTTATCACAATGATTGAATGATATAAAAGTGAAAATAGAGAGAAGAAGAAGCAAAATTATTATTTTTTGCATATTACTGCACTGCATTACATTAAATCATTCATCTGAGCAATAAGAGCCTCAAGTTTCTGCTAATGAACTATATTTCAAGAATCCAACCATTGTACAGTAAAACCTGTAAAGTTGACCACCTTTGTAAGTTGACCACTTGTCTAAGTTGACCGCTTTTGTCAGGAACGGAATTAGTCCTATCTTATAAAATGAAGGAAAACCTCTGTAACTTGACTATCTCTCTATCTTGACCACCTGTCTATCTTGACCACTAATATACACCAGCTTTGGTTTGGAGTATTGTAAAGAACCCTTTGTAAGTTGACCACTAGGCAAAAGCATTAGATTGTACTAAAGGTTTCATCAGTTATGCCTCAAATAAATAACCAGACATTTTAGAAAATCCTATGAATATTTATGTTTCCATCGAAAAACATTGGGCTGATGTTAGGTCCCAGAAAATGCGCCAAACTTCAATAAGGAGTTATTTTGTTGAAAAGTAGATTACCATGGTTAAAAATGTTCAAGAAAAAATCAAATGAAGAATTTGAGTAACTTTTGTATGATACTTTACGAGTCATTCTGGTAAATAATCTCTAAAAATATTTAAACAACATTTTTTCTTATTGTTTTAAAGTAATGTTAAACAATGAAAGTGAGTTTAAAGTATTCCAATTAGCTAAAAATGAATGCATGGAACAAGAAATGACAAAAAAAAAAAAAAAAAAAAGATTTTCATTACTACCCTCTATAAGTTGCCCACCAAAGTGCTGCACCGCAAGTGGTCAACTTACACAGGATTTACTGTATCAAGTTGTATTCAAGACCTTTCAAGTATGATTACTTTCAATCAAAATGCGGCTGAGAATCACCCTTTTCACTTTGATGATAATACGTACCTTGCATGAGAATACACAATGCAAAAACATATTGAACAAAAAACTTTTTTTCCAGGTATAGCACCGATGGCTGTATTGTAATATTTTATTATTAAATGTTGCGTTTAACTTTTTAAATTAAATAAATACATAAATAAATGCAAGAGTCCTACTGAGTTGAATTAGACATTGCACTAGACTCCAATACAAAATTCAGCACCTCTATCTCAGTAACTGGTATAGCTCACTGGGCTAAGTACTGAACATAGTCCACTAACGCAATAGACTACATCATGCATTATCCAGTCTGAATCTCCCTCCCTATAATGAACACCCCCATAATCTTAACACTTTTGTTCGGTCCCATGAGTGTTTAGAATAGAGAAAATTCACTGTATACCCTGCCTGATTGACTCGACCATTTCATGATTGAATTTCTCACGCATAGTTTAATTTAACTTCAAAGAGATGAGATATATTGCAGAAACTAGGAATGCGCCGATAAGCAAATCGACCGATTAATGATCATGATGATTCTTGATACTACAAGTTTTCCGTAACCGGTTTTTTTTTTTCAAAATGTTTCGAAATTTCATTTCACTTCTGTTAGAAATGTTTGATATTATTTTTAATAAAATTACATAATGTTAACTAGTCATGAAAATTAAAATATTTAATTATTCACCTGTATTCAACTGGCACTTTTAACGTGGTCGAAGGTAGCTTTATTTATTTATTTTTGTTATTATTAAAAACTTAATGCAAAGTTTTTATTCTTTATGAATATTTTAAGTTTTTCTTGAAGCACCAAGATAAAGGAAGGACGCAGAGAAAGTTTTTTTTCTAATGGGACTGAGAAGCTCTGCCTTTTACAGACCTCGTGCGATATTCCGGTATAGCATCCACTCTTTCACGTAGCACTACTATCGGTGGGATGCCATTGCCACGAGAATTTTGACGCCCAGAGTCCCCACTAGATGGAGACACCTGGGCTCTATTCGATGCGAACCTGCACCAGAAATTTAATTTTGCCAAGAGATACTCCATGCCAAAGAAGTACTCAAGGAATCTTTTACACGCCGCATAATCATATGACATGGACGCTGTCGATTTATTGCATCTTAAAAATCCACCGACTATAGACAGGTTTGATCCTGCGCCTTTGGGCATGAGAGACCAGCGATAACCACTATACCACTCTGTCGGTAGGTATTGACATGTGAATAAGTTGATCATACGTCCAGGATCGTCATTAAAAAAAAAAAATCCAAGGGGGGAAGGGGGCAAAGAGTTTATATTCAATAACTTTTACAGGGAAAATACACACAAAAATGCATAATTATATTATTTTTCTGATATCCAGTTCACCCCCCCCCCCACCCTGATCGCCCAAATGACGGACCTGCATATGCTCCGTTTTGAAGGAGACTGTCTTGTTTTCAGGTATCTTTTCCCGTTATTCCCGCAAATGCTGGAATGTTTCATTTTCTGAAGAGACAGATCATAACGCTGAATGCTTCAACCAAAAGTCACTGGGAGGAGAGTTTAGGCATTTTCATAATAATAAATTAAATCATGCATAATTTATTTATTTTTTTTATAATTGCCTGAGAATAATGCACTCATAAAAGGGGTATTGTCCCTTAAGATTAATTTGTGGGATAACGAAAAAGCAAGCTACAAATCGCAGTGCTTAAAGCAATGCTGATTTTTAAAGTAAACTGTATACAACTCTGGCAAAAATTTCATTCTTATTTAAAATCTGCAAACAAGCAATTTGTACATTAAAAAATTGCATAAATTCTTCTCTTTTAAGGATTCATTTCTGTTTTTGTCTGTCAGAAACTATATTTTTAATATGTGCGTGCAAATGCGTAAAATGGGTAAATGTCACGTTTTGAGGAAAAAAATAATTGGTCTCCTTGCTTATGATACATGTTGCAACATTGAAAATACACCTATTTGTTCAAAACATCAAGATTAATCTAACAAAATTAACCAAATATAAATATTTGTAAAAAAAAAAAAAAAAAAAAAAAAACTTTTAAAGCATATACGTGAAATTTTTAAAAATCAAATGATAAGCGAAATAATGAAAAATGAAATAAAGTAAAAGGTTATTTAGCGAAGGAGGAAATATATATGAACTAGATAGAAATAGTTTATGTCCTGACAATCCTGAAATATTCGTGCTTTTACTTCAGTTTTAAACTACCCGGATTTAATTGTTCATAATAGTGTTACTTGAGCATAAGCTGTGAGGATTGATTTCGATATTTCATTCAATTTTACCCAATTTTTGAATTGTTTGTCTTTATTTTAGGCAGAATACTTTCATGCTACGTGATACTTATGCTGCAGAAAATTAAATTTATTTATTGTTAATAAATTTATTCATCTTGGTTTCTTGTTTAAAAAATACTTAAAGATTTAGAAAATATAAAAGTTTTTAAAATATTTTCTTTGCGTATAAATCGACAAATTTTTCTGGTTATGAACAATGGGCAAAGCAGCCGATTATGGCGAAATACCGGTTGCGGCCGACTAATCGGTGCATCCCTAGTAGAAATTTACGCAGTAAATCCAATTCTGCTATTTATTTACTAATTTAATATTAACTGGTCCTCCAACTGCAGCACTCTTCAATCTACACCTCCAGGGCGGTTGCGTCCATGTCCTACAAACATACACACTCGCACACACCCGCCTACACTACCGGCCCACACACACGCCCTTACACACATTTACAAACACGCCTAGGCGCATACACACAGGTCTACACACCCACACACGCCTCCGCGCACGCACACAGGTCTACACACAAACACACACAAGCCCATACAAGCCCATACACACGCACACACTCACACGGTTTTGCAATGCCGTGGGCATTTGACTCCCCAAAATGACCGGCCAGGGTATTTCATTTTGGATTTGTACCTAATAAGCTTTCAATGTCTCCATGGTGAGATAAACTCAAAGTCACATAAAAAATCAGTTTGCATTTGCATATTATATAATTGCAAAAAAACAATCTTAGTTGTTGATTTTGCGTATGAATCACAGTAATCTATTATTAAACTCCACATCAGCAAATATCAGTTAAATAAATAGCGAAAGGTTTGTTGTGAAGTCGGAAGGGGAAGTCAAGTTAATCATGAAGATGGCTTCCTGCGTGCATCAACAATGTGGGCAGTTGGAAAGTCACAAGGGAGCAGAAAGCTCTATCCCAGATTACAGGAATACTCATCAATACATCAGAAGTTGCCCACAATGTTTAAAGATATTCCTCTGGCGATTCATTCAGCTGTAACTAAACCAGCTTAAAATTACTGCTTCACTTTAAACAAGTAATTATTTCTCAATATCTTTTCCTATGAAAAAAATGAAATGTTCTATATCTCAGTTATTTTATTTTCATTTTCAATGAGCTGAAATTCCATTATTTAAGCAAGGTGTGATACCCCCCCCCCACTTTTTTTTTCTAGCATTCGCTTCAGTGACATTTGTATATTCGTGTAGATATACATATCAATGCACAAAATTATTAACTCAAAACGGTTTAATTTTAATTTGATCATAACTTAACTCGGTCAAATTTGACTTTTTTAAAATATGAGAAGATAATTGGAGAAAATAGTTCTAAATTCTGTTTCGTTTATAAAATTAAATAAAGCAAACTTAAAAAGCACTTTCAAAATTTATGGAATACTTGTTTTTATAAGCTTGAGCTTAAACTTATGATCGGACTTCATTTAACGCTAATTCATAAAATTCTTAGGAAAGGGATATTTCAATCTTTGTCTTTCTCTTGTGAAGCTGTAGATGATAGTAGTTATCCGAAATGTTTCTCATTGGTTTTCATAACGGTTCCTTATTCCTTAAACTTAGATAGCAAACGAATGTTGTTGTTGTTGTGTGTCAGCTAGGCTGGCAATTTGGGGTGCGCTGCTTCCAACTGCACCGTAATTTGGGGTGAAATCCGACTTCCGCCGAACCCACATGCCATAAAGACCTGTTTATAAAATAGGCAACCATTCACAGCATAACAACACATTCACACAAAGAAAGGACATGGACATGAGAGAGAAAGTACATCCATGTCCGAGCCGGCATTCGAACCCGGGACCTCCCCATCGCAATCAGACTTTTTGTGTCCACTAGACAGGACGGGAAGAATAATTGTAAGTTTTGTTAGAATATCGTTGAAACATCTTTCTAAACTGTTTTTGCACTCCCCTCATGCTCTAAATTTTTCCAGCAGCACTTGAGAATAAATTTTCCTTGCTCAAACTTTAATCTGATTTCGGCCATTATTTACAGTTGTCACACTTGAAAATAAGCACAAAAAGAGCAGCTGCTATGAATATTTAAAGAAGGTATGCATTTTTCGGGTACACTCTGCATACCATATGCATATCTGAATGTATGGGTGTGCGTTCATATAATGTATATAGAGTTACCTACTAATAAAAAATGACGCTCACTTAACTCCGATTTAAAATTTCGATTATAAAGACTAGAAATTAAAAAGCAAAAACCGCAGAAGTTGTATTGCAATGCCCCCTTGGTAAACCATCCGTTGAGCAATACTTTCATGATTAAGAACTATAAAGAAGTGAAGATGCATATCGTTTAATCGATGCTGAATGGAAATCATAAATTTTTAACACAAAAGATGATGTATTAAGTATTTAATTGAAATGTAATTAGTACACTGAAGCTAGGTATTAATTCTAAATAAATTATATATGTTTCAAATTAATTTGCACTGTACTGTAGTTCTATTTACTTTAGACTTTTTTCCAAAATATTTGTAAAAAGACGAATCTTTTTCAACTTTACCAGAATGAAATTGTTAGAACGAATGTAGTTTATTTGAGTTAAATAGAAGTTCTCAGAGTTGCTTTTCTGTGAAACTCTACTTAAATATTTATTTTCTTTAAGAAAATCGTATTTTCGAAATATTTGGCCATTTTATTTGGATGTAACTGTTTCTGGTTAATGATATGCTTTTAGGAAGATGACACTCGAACACATGATGATCTTAGGATTAGAGTAAATATGAGCTGCTATTTTCTTCTTCATCTTTTTCTTTTTTTACAATAACTAGTTTTTAATAACATATTTTTTTGGCTATTCAAAAAATTATTTAAAAACGCTTAATAACTTTTTTTTTCTGAAATTAAGAGAGAAAAAATATTGCTCTGTATATCACTTATATCAGGAGTTCTTAAACGTTTTCGACTCGCGGCACCCTTTGAAGAATTAGAATTTTCTCACGGCACCCTAACCTATCTCTATTCTTTGAGGTAGGGGAAACCCGGGCAACGTGAATACCTTAAGCTTTTCTTGAATATTGTCGTTTAGTTATAACTTTAGAAATTGAAACAAATGTTTATAATCAGTCTTCATTTAATGAACTTGCGTAATGCAATAACAGTTGTCCTTAATATTAATTACACTATTAGATATAAGGCCAGTTTTCAACGATGGCATAAATATCCACTTTGCCCAACACCCCGGGTAAAGTGGGTTCGTTACTAGGGCAAAGCGAACAGCAACGTTATTTGTCTTGAAACTAAACATTAAAAATAAAATAACCATCGAAAATTAAAGGAATACATCCGAAAACCTTTTTTTTTTTGCTACAATGGTAAATATTGCAGTTATTGCAAACAAAGAAATTAAATTTAAAAATAAAATAAACGCCGAAAATAAAAGGAACATATTTAAAAACATTTTTTTTGCTGCAGTGCTAATTATTGTTGTTATTACAAACAAAGAAACTAAACTTAAGAATAAAATAAGCATAGAAAATTAAAGGCTCATATTAAAAAGCATTTTTCTACAATACTAATTATTGCAGTAATTATTGTAACAAGCAAAGAAATTTTTAAAAAAAAGTCAATATCTAAAATTTAGGAACATATAAAAGAAAAAAAAAACATTTTTCTTCTACAATAGTAATCATTGCAGTTATCACAAACAAAATCATTACCATATTCGAATGCTGAACACTCTTTATGACACCACTGAGTACAAACACATTGTAACCTGTTTTCCATTGGCTGATTATCTTCTTCAATGAACATTTTATCACAGAAAATGCACCTTACATCATCAAATTTCTATACTTCCTTATTCTTATCATTCTCTTATGCAGTCCTATGTTTTGTAGCAGAGATTTTTGATTAGTCTTTTTAGTACTTGGTCTTTTTAAAAGTCTTCTGAGAAGCTTTAGTCGAAACTTCATCTAGTTACTTCATGACAGTCTTTTTGGATTTTTCAATTTTTTGTTTCTGACTGTCCTTTACAGGAGTACTTGCCTGGAGTGTAGATATCTGTAGTTTTTGTTTACGTGTTGTTATTGGTTTAACAGGCTGAGGAATATGTAGTAAAACTGAATGACTGTAGCAGTTCGTAGAACATCCAGGTTTGGGTGAAGCGGGAACATCATTACCTTGGATTTATTCTGCTGTTTCAGATCCCATGGAAGTATAACGACGGTCTTCAATGGTAGTATTGTCTTGGGATCTTAATATTGAGGAACTTCCAGGTTCGGATGAAGTGACTTGTTATGATCGGGCAATGTGAATATGGTATTCACTTTGCCCAATCCGCTTTGCCCTTCAGGTACATTTTTGAGGTTACAAAAAATTACTAACAAACCAGAGCATCTAAACTAGTCGTCTACGGATAGTTGAAAGCTACATAATCGTACATCAAATCCTACTCATAACAAAGAACATGTCACAAATAGTATTAAAGTTATAAATGAAACACTAACCTCTGTTAACTAATATTATTTTCCCCAAAACATATTTTGTTCGCTCACTGGCGTCGCGTGAGGGGAACTCGTCCCGACTTGTTTGCCCCACACGGAGCGGCAACAGGCGACCGTTGCTATGACAACGCGGCAGCCGGCCAACTAATTATTTGGGAGTTATAGGCTAAATTCGCTTTGCCCAGGGTATCCACTTTAGCCGGGTTTCCTCTAAATGCATAAGAGTGCCAAATTAGGCTACCCTAAGGTTCAAAACCTAATATCAGTCCGACTTCTGCACATTCATCAGATGACCCATAAAAATTAAGAAAAAAATTAAACAAAGTGAAAATTTCAATTTCAATTATGTTTCCCAGCAGTTTCAGCAAAGAAAATCCTTATGAAGAACATGGCTCTCAAAAAGAAAAACTATGAGCAACGATTATTTCACGCAGAGTTGAAGCAAAATCGCCCCAAAGTAGTATCAAACTAAAGCAATTTGAGTCTTTAATATCAATACATATTACACCATATTTAAAAACCTGGGATGGCCTTATTGGTTTAAGTGGTTTTATTTGGCAAACTTACCTATCAATATATATATATATATATATATATATATATATATATATATATATATATATATATATATATATATATATTGATAACATGAACACTTCCCGGCATCCCTAGCCTCTTCTTACGGCACCCTGGAGTACCGCAGCACCCAGTTTGAGAACCCCTGACTTATATAATGACATGGGAATTTGATATCTCATCCATTCCAATATGTTTCATACTGAAACAATGAAGCGAGTCAAGAAATAAATACGAGAAAACAATGCTATTTTAACTCATTCATGAGGAATGGCGTTAGGGGTCAGCAATGTTACAAGGGGTGATCAAATGAAAAGGTACGAAACAACATAAAAATGAAACAGTAAAATATTTGCATATTCCGCCATGGGAGAATGTAGCGAGACATCTCGGGATGCCCTTGGAGGCTTTGACTGGGATTGGAGCATGCGCGGGCGCCCGCATGCGCAGTAGAGAGCAAAGGCTCTTATAAAAACCGCCATCAAAATGATGCGACAGTCCGTATGAGGACAGGATGGCGTTCGCTTTGCAAAATTCGACGATTGAGGAACAGCGAAGTGTTATCCAATTTCTGACAGCGGAAGGTGAGAAACCGGCATCTATTCATCGCCGGATGGTGACCGTTTATGGGGAAATATGTGTATCTGACCGTTCCCCAGAGTCACACAAATGGAACTGTACAAGTTCAAATGGGAGACGTTGGACCATCCGCCCTACAGTCCGGACATGTCGCCTTGCAATTTCCATGTGTTTGGTCCACGAAGAAACACCTGAAAGGAAACACTTCAACTCGGACGACGTACTCACGGACATTGTGAAGGACTGGGTGTCGTCACAGCCACAGGAATTCTGGGAACAAGGAATCCTGCGACTTGTTCATCAGTGGGATCGTTGTGCTCAGGCCTATGGTGTATATTTTGAATAAAGTCTACATTTGTACCCACCGTGTCGTTTCGTACTTTTCATTTGACCACCCCTTGTACTTAGAGTTAATTTTACAACGACATTGCTTCCTCATAATTCTTTTGATACCGTTCACAAAGACGTTAACTTAAGTAGCTCAATTTCTACTTTTTGAACACACAGCATTGTAAATTTCTAAAACATTTCATTCGTTGTGCAGGGCGAAGTTTTTTTGTTTACCTGTGGTTTCAGACACCATGCATGATATTGGAAATATTTTCCTAATCAAATTACGCTACAAAAATTTAGCCATTCAAAGTAAAAGTTGTAAAATTTATATTGTAAAATAGTAGTTAAAATTCCAAAGCGCAATAAAGCTAGCAAACACAAACTAATTCATAGAACAGTTTTGAATATGTTTTACACTATTAAATGGCTATACAACGCATTTTTAGGAAAAATATACAAAAATTGTATTTTTACCTTTATTTCCATTTATAAATGCACTAAAGTTGGCAAAGCATGTATTCTTAAATTATGCATTTTGGACTTATTTCGTACATACATTTTTCTGTTCAATTTATGTTGTTATCGGAATTCTTTACAATAAGACTCTCTTTTACCATTATATAAGCCTGTTCATTACACTCTCACCAAAAAAAGAAAGACATTCTCATATTTTCTGCCAAACGCAAAAAATTCAATTAGACACCAAAATCTATCAAAAACAAATTACTTTCCGAGATTTTAACTCCAGCGGAAAAAAAAAAAAAAATCCAGCGAGCGATGAATATAAAAAGAAAATAATTAATTAAGCATTGGTCTTTGAGAAGGAAAATGACACAATACAATTAAAAGTGTAAATGAGACAGTGAGAAGCAAAGAGATGTTAGTACCAAAATTAAATATTTGGAGATAACCAGTAGGAGTGGAGATGAGCCTCTCCTTTATCTTGGGGCAAGAAGCCTTGGTAAATGCTCATCGAATCCCCTCTTCACTTTCTTCACTCCAATGTTCCCCGTACCTACCACTATTTGTGGTTTAACTCGTTGGGTGGAACCCTGAAGACAGCTCTGATCTTTTGATCCAGACCAGAAATACCAGAAATGACCACGAGAATATTTAACGTCCTCCAGTCACCATTAATGAAGACGGTGGATCTTCGATCCAACAGGGATCGAGCCCGGGACGTTCCGGTTCCGATGCCTTACCGATCAGACCACCACAGCCCCCCTTGGTAAGTGCTGTTATCCAGCATGATTCAGAAAATATTTTTAATGAAAACGTACTAAACACCGCAACTTTAAACGCGTTTCACTCAAAACTTGAAAATGCCCACGTACATCCTTTTGCTTCTTACTGCCTCAAATAGAAATAATATAAAGAGACTTAAAATTCGCAAAAAGCCATTTTTTTTAGGTAAACAACGTAAGCTATCACTGTGAAAACGAGAGGTCCACAGCAACCCAATAAAAACGGGAGGGGGTGAAATATACGAAAACCATGCTGCAATGAATTCTAAAGATAAAAAACTCCTAACTATCTGAAGATGAAATAGAAGGTGTAAGGGTTAGAAAATATATGTGTGAACAATATTGAATTTTAACAATAGGAATGTTTGATAATTTGTATTTAAGAAAAGAACAATAGATTCAAACTAGTACATTGAAAATTCCGAATGTTTTTTTATTTTTTATTTTCATTTTTATATGCCATTATGAAGAAAGAAGTATATGAAACTTCATAACATCTGTATGTTTCAAACGAATAACATGATTAAAATTGCGAGAATAGTAATCAGAATTGCAAGCATGTCTTTTGGATTTTTTTTCCTTCTTAAGTTTATATTCGTGCATTGCAAAAAGGGCAACCCCGAAATAAGTGTTTAAAATTCTAATTGCTATTTGTGCAATTTTAGCTTTGTTATTCGTTTGTAATTGAACGTGAAAAGGGAAACTTTCTTTGTTTTTATACTTTACTGTCAATTTTTACCAAACTATGATCATTTTTTCCTGTATTTCTTTGTCGGCACTAACATATTATGACATTTACAAAAGACGCGTAGTAAAAAGAGCACAAGTTCTTGATTTGAATACAATGATTCAGTTGCTACAAAGTATATTCGTTTTAAAGAAATATCTTCCACTAATATTTTTTATGGTCGTCCAAGAAAATATTTACTACAAGCTCCAGCGAATGTAAAATAATTTTTCGTCGTATTGCGTGGGCGATAAGACCTCTTCCTATCAATAAAGCGCCCTTTTTATATGCATAATTTTTTGAACAAGATTGGCAGAACTTGTTAGCCTAAGAGCTTCTCTTTCCTTCAACAACTGAGCTAGACGTCGTAAGCATTCCAATGCTTCTGAGGGCGATTTCGACTCATTGGTCTTTGCAATACGCCTCCAAAATGGATATTTCCCGGGCAGAAACGATCAGGAAATGAGTTTATAAGACTATACGTCTAGCGCGAATTGCGGAACAACGAAGTTGAAGCCGTTTGAAAAGAAAGAATGTATTTTCTTAACTATAATACGTGGGTAGGGAATTCTGAAAGTCACTGAAACTGACTTAGTAGTTTACACTGTTTTCTGTATAATTTTTTATCACAGTTGCGCCATTAACTAAGCCGCAATTCTTGAGAAAGTTATTATTGAAAAAAGAAAATCTTTGTTTTTAAGGCATTTAACAAAGCAGATGTATGCACACCAAGCTGAAATACTAAGCAAATTACGATAAAAGATTTTTAAAAATATCTCTTTCACCAAAGATGCTTTTTACACTCATACATGTCTCTTTCTCTCTATATATATTTATATCCTCATATATGGGTCATTCCGTGTAAAATCAACGAAAAAAAAAAATACTTTTGAGATTCATATCAAGTAATTTTACTAAAAATTTACAGGTTTGAGTGTATCCACATGATAATAGAAAAAAATTGTTTCCTTAGACTTTTTTTTTTTTTTTGACCTTTAGTTTTTCATGTGAGGCCCCCCAAAATACTCGAAAAATTGCAAAAAGTGATGTTTCTGTACTTACTAAAATTATTCTTACTCAGCTTCTATAAGAGCTAGAGTGCCGCTCTAGGTGTCATTTTAAAGCTTTTTAAATAGGCGTTCACATAATATGTCACATGGCAAGGTTATGTGACATTAATATTTCAAGGTCATGAAAATCGTTATCTGACATTGAATATTTTAAAAAGTAGATTTTTTTTTTTAAATCTGAAAAATATTTTTTTGCTGACTAATGTGGTCTATACGTAGTACAAATTTCAGAGTGGGATAATGGGATCGTACTAAAAATTAATTATGAAATATTTCAATGCCTCAGAATAATGCAATTTTCCCGCAGTGCGGTTGCTAATCCATAAGGAATAATATAATTAGAAATTCATTCCTTTCACTATTAGAAATGTGCGAAAAAATTCAGAATGAGACTGCAGTTGGCTCATGATGAAAAAGAAATACCTTTCGCCGTCTCAGCATTTAAATTATTGAAATTGAGTTATGGATCATAGACTATGATAAAAAGACGAAAAAAAAAGGGCAGTAAAAATATCTTTTGGAAATTAAAAGCTTTATAAAATCACTAGTTATGGGGCTACATCTTTGTATAAAAACATGTTTGATCGTATTAATTCTGGTAACCATTAATCAAGCTTGGGGATCAAAGTGAAAAAGCATTTCTTTTTCATATCCAGGGCCGATCCTAGGGTGTCGGCCGCCCGTGTGCAAAGACCTAATGTGCCGCCCCTCAAGAGTAATTTGCATATTTTGACTTATCTTTAACATCTATATAAATCTTTCTTTAAATTTCTATGCCAAGTTCGAATTTAAAAAAAGGGGGGGGGGGGCAGAAGAATGATCTTATAAAAAGGAAGAAATTTTTTATAGTAAAAAACTCCTTAGGTACAATTTATACTTTTGAAGAAAGTAATAGATACCAAATTTTTCTAGTCGTAAAAACTCATTTTATAGTAAGATAAATAAGTACCTTTGTGCTGTTGTAAAGAAACGAAAAGTAACAACGTATAAAAAGCACAAATTCGCAGAATTTGTGCTTTTTATACGTTGTTGCTTTTCGCATTTTGTAGTCTTTCTTCGGTGACATCAGAGAAGGGACGGAGGAAGGGGAAGAGTGGGGGGAGGTGTCAGGGCTTTTGGGGAAGAGGATTGTTCCAAGAAAATTATCGTAATTGGTGTATGAAAAATATTTTTAGTTAATCTTTAGTTGTGTTTCGTTGCAAGGACAAAAGAGTCAAGTATATTCAAGGTGCATGGAGAAATTTTGATGTCAAATACCGCAATTTTAGGAACGATTTCGAGACTTTAGGTGAAAGTAATGTTGCAGTTCTTTCCTAAAATTCTTTAAAAATTGAAATCAATTTGAAGCTATTTTTTAACCGACGAAAAAACGGAGGAGGTTCTCAATTCGACACGTATATTTTTTTTAATGTATGACCACGCATAACTTTTTACAGAACAGTCTGATTTTGATAATTCTTTTTTTATTGGAAGGGTATACCCCGAAGGTGGTCCCATAAAAATTTTGAAAAAAAAAAAATCCTACCCTAAGGGTGGGAAAAGGGGGTTGATTTGTTGTTCACTCACAGATTTTTAATGTATGACCACACATAACTTTTTATAAAATACTCCGATTTTGATAATTCTTTTTTTATTGGAAAGGTTATACCCTGAAGTTGGTCTCATATAAATTTGAAGAAAAAATTCCTACCCTAAGGGTGGGAAAAGGGGGAGATTTGTTGTTCACTCACAAATTTTTTCATATATGACCACACATAACTTTTTACAGAATAGTCCGATTTAGAATATTCTTTTTTTTTTTATTGGAAAGGGCCTGAAGTTGTTCCTATATAAATTTGAGGGAAAAAATCCTACCCTAAGGGTGGGGAAAGGGGGGCGATTAGTAGTTCACTCTAAGATTTTTTGATGCTGAATTGGGTATAACAAAAAAAAAAAAAAAAAAAAAAACTCACGATGAATGAGATGCAGACTTGTATGTCTCTCGTGTGTACTGTCTTGAGCAGGTAAACGACAGTATCTGCAGAAATGAGTTTTCGAGATATTTGAAGAATTGTGCGCTGGATTCAGTACTATCAACTGGGAAATGTTGGAATTATATTTCTTTTAGCGGAAGCCAAATAAGTTAGTTTGTACAACAAAGCTAACGTACAAACAATGATGACAAAATGCAAAAAAAAAACGAGCTGATGTGTGCATCACATGACTTCCTTTTACTCCAATTTAATGTCATTTCCCCATTATTCGCTATTTTAATGTGATTCAATATTTATTCTCTAAATATCACCAACAATGGCCAAATTGAAACCAAAAAAAAAAAAAAAAACTCCGCCAAATTTGTCGCCAAGTTGGCGACAAAACTTGGCGACCAAAAGACTGGCGATATATCGCCAAGTGTCCGACAAATTATAACGCCACTTGAGTTTACATCGAAATTAACAATGATTTCCCCCCAAAAAGGTGCAAAAGACCCCCTTAGGAACATCCGAAAGCAACCAAAAGGGGAGGTGCACAACTAGACCCCACTACGAGTCTATGTACCAAATTTCAACTTTCTAGGACATACCATTTTTGAGTTATGCGAGATACATACGCACATACGCACATACGCACATACGCACATACACACATACGCACATACATACAGACGTCACGAGAAAAGTCGTTGTAATTACCTCGGTGATGGTCAAAATGGATATTTCGCGTGTCTATACATTCTTAGGCACTTTTCCGCATGTGGTCGAATCGAAAAAAAAACTCAACATTCATTTAGGGGTGAGCAAAATGGAAATTAAGGGCGATTTTTGAGTGAAAATTTTTTCGCGAATACAATACTTCCTTTTTTGTAAAAGGAAGTAAAAAAGATAAAATTGCAGTTATAGCCCTTTACCTGCACACGGCAGTGTAGACCTCTCAATCTCTGGTACTTGTGATTAGGGTTAGTTTTCAGTGCCAGTCGTCAAACATTTTTTATATTCAGGATTTGTATGAAAAAATAGGGCGAAGTTTAGTGATGGTGACATACTATTTTTAACCGACGAAAAAACGGAGGAGGTTCTAAAGTCGACACGTATATATATATATTTTTTTTTAATGTATGACCACACATGACTTTTTACAGAATAGTCCGATTTTGGATATTCTTTTTTTATTAGAAAGGGTATAGCCTGAAGTAATTCCCCTATAAGTTTGAGGGAAAAATTCCTACCCTAAGGGGGGGGGGGAGAGGGGGAGGTTAGTTGTTCACTCCAAGATTTTTTGATTCTGAGTTGGGTATTACAAAAAAAAAAAAAAAGCTCACAATGAATGAGCTTCAGACCTGTATGTCTCTCGTGTGTACTGCCGTGGGCAAATAAGCGGCAGTATCTGCAGAAATGAGTTTTCGAGATATTTGAAGAAATGTGTGTTGGATTCAGTAGTATTAACAATAAGAAAATGTTGGAGTTATATATTTTTTTCAGCGGAAACCAAATAAGTTAGTTTGTACAACAAAGCTAACGTACAATAGATGACAAAATGCAAAAAAAAAAAAAAAAAAAAAAAAAAAGAAATGAAAAAAAAATGCAGTTACTGCCTTTGACCTGCCCACGGCAGTGTAGACCTCTCAATCTCTGGTATTTGTAATTAGGATTAGTTTTTTAACCGACGAAAAAACGGAGGAGGTTCTCAAGTCGACCCGTATATATAAGTTCTTTTTTTCCATGTATGACCAGGCATTACTTTTCACAGGTTCGTCCGATTTTGATAGTTCTTTTTTCATTGGAAAGAATTTTCCCAGAAGTTGTTCCCATATAAATTTGGGAAAAAATTTCCTATCCTAAAGGATGGAAAACAGGGGTGAGTTATTGTTCACTCAAAGGTTTTTTACTTTTTTTCATGTAAGACGACGCATAACTTTTACAGAATAGTCTGATTTCGATAGTTGTTTTTTTATTGGAAAGAGTATACCTAGAATTTGGTCCCATGTAAATTTGGAAAAATTCCTTATCTAAAGGTGAGATATTAGGAGTGATTTATTGTTCGCTCACAGATTTTTTATTACTGAGTTGTGTATTACAAAAAAAAAAAAACAACTCACGATGAATGAGCTTTAGATTTGTCAGTCTCTTGATTTAGAGCTCTCAGTCTCTGCATTTCTGCTAAAGCTCGTTCATCGTGAGGTTTGTGTAGTAACTTATTTGACTCTAGATCAGATAAAGCAATACCCTCAAGTGTTTTTACTCTACTCAGTGCCACATATGCCTGTCCTTTAGCAAACACTTTCTTTCCGAGGTCTATTACAGCTTTATCAAGGGTCGTACCTTGCAATTTGTGTACCGTGACGGCCCAGCATAGAATTATTGGCAACATCCTGTGCTCAATGTCCCCATAACCTTTCGTTCCTTGAAAAGTTGCAACCACTGGAGGTATGGCGACACAACCATCGCTATCTTTTAGTCTGCTTCCTATGCTTTCATCGTCAAACTTAACTAATATGCAGTACGGTAATTCTCCTTCCTCTAGTTGCTCCCTACGTATTGATGGCCATTTTATTTTTTTTAAATACCCAATGCACCACTGACGAGGCCGTCAGATACTGATATGTTACGTCTCAACATCACACGAGATTCGGCAGCAAGTTTTACCTCTGATAAAAGTCCACCACAATTGTTCACATCTTTCGGGACAACATTATCTGGAGGTTTCTTTCCATAGGTAGCAATTTCACGAGACTCATCTATGGAACGGATTGTATAGACACGACGTCCTCATTTTCATTTGAAAGTCGCTCTCTTATCAGATCTAAACGATGAGCGTGTTGCTCTTCACTCTCATTTGAAAGTCGCTCTCTTATATCTAAACGACGAGCGCGCTGCTTATCACCTTCTTGCAATAAACTATCGTTATTGTAGCTTCTCATTCTCGACAGTCTTTCCTCGCGCTGACCTAAACTCTCCTGTGAACGTGTTAATGTAATTCTCTTTCTGTTTGCTTCCAACCTTTTTTCTTTCTCATTAATAGATTCTTCTAAACATCTTTTCCTCATCCGAGCAGCATTTTTTGTAGGCCTACCCATGTTAGTATATAAAGCCTGCTTTTTTTAAATTATTTATGTAACACAACAGATAATTGTTAAAATACGATTATATATATATATATATATATATATATATATATATATATATATATATATATATATATATATATATATATATATATATATATATATATATATATATATATATATATATATATATATATGTTAATAGCTAAAGTAAGGTAGGTAGCTATTTTAAAAGTAATCAAAAATTTAAGCATACAGATTATAGCCACATTAGTAGCTTATAGCCACAAAAAATTATAAAATAAAAACTTTTTAACAAAAAAATTGAACCGCCGAAAAAACTGAAAAGCAAAAAATAATAAACCATTTTAATTAAACCTTAATAACTAAGTTCTTATTGATGTAAGTATACCTAAGTATATATTTTTGTAATAATTTAGAGTTTTTAATTAACCTTAATAACTCAGTTCTTAAATTAATGTAAGTATACCTAGGTAGTTTTGAGTCGGTGCCAAACAATAAATAAACAAAGATCCCTAAATTACCTAAATTTAAAGAAATAACCAAATAAAATTAGCAATGTAATGTGAAATGTCCGGCGATAAACATAAATGTTTCAAAAAATGCTCCCTCCACACGCCATCATTAAATCATGAATACTAGTAGATCGTACACAACGAAAAGTACCTCTCGTTGGAGCTTTGAAACCTTTGGGACCTCGTACGAGAGAGGCAAACAACCAGTGAGAAAAATCTTCAGGATCATGTATGCAATTAACGGCTACAGTTGTTATGCCATACTTACGCTGAATAATACTATGACCCACAAAACCATTTATTTGAGCTTTTAACAAGATGAGAAATCCTTCTTCAGTATGATGAACAATGATATAAACATTTTGACTGTTGTATATGAGGCAAAAGCTCAGTAGCAGCCAAATACTCGACACGTGCTTCTTCGAGACCACTCGACGACGTTCGGGTTTAACTTCGTGAACGCTCGGCATTTTCCGGCGAAGGGGCGTGTCGCCATACGCCACCGCTGCGCCTCACGCTTTACAAAAATAATTAATTTGCTTGTTTGGCACCGACTCAAAACTACTTAGGTATACTTACATTAATTTAAGAACTGAGTTATTAAGGTTAATTAAAAACTCTAAATTATTACAAAAATATATACTTAGGTATACTTACATCAGTTTAAGAACTTAGTTATTAAGGTTTAATTAAAATGGTTTATTATTTTTTGCTTTTCAGTTTTTTCGGCGGTTCAATTTTTTTGTTAAAAAGTTTTTAAGACCGTAGCTTTAGAAAGGATCGACGTTCTTCCCAAAAAATCTCCGAAACGGAAATTTTAAAACCGCAATTTAGGGTTACCTTTGTTGACGTTGCAAGAGGAAAGGAGATTCAATCGTCTCCCACCGAAAGATTTCGAAATATAAGTTTAACACGCAAATTTAGGCCGTCTTTGGTGACGGTAGGGGATCTGGCGGCTATCCTCCGGTAATTTCTCGGCACTATTTTTTCAAAAACCCGTTTTTGGCTAGATTTGAAAACAGTAGGGGAAACATGAAAATATGCCGAACCAAAATATTTTTCAGAATTGAAATCCATTATAGGCTATTTTTGAGAAGGAAGGATTTTGGAGCTCTTAAGCGGATTTTTCTAAAATCGCAATTTTATGTTATCTTTGGTGACGTTAACAAAACTGGGAAGCTTCTATGGATCTTTCGGATATTTTTCAACATTAATATCTGAAAAATATAACTATAGACTTTTGTCCACCTCACCTCGACGATTGATGGATATGCTCCAGCGCCGTAAAAAGTTACATAAGCATGGCAGTTCTCCTCCGGAATTCTTTAGAAATAAATATAAGTCCCAAAATCGTAAAGCGTGAATGGATTTCGTGGTCCTCCACTGCAAAAATTTCGAAAAATGCCAAAGCAATTTTATATGACGTTTGATGATAGGAAGGGCTGTCGTCTGAAAATACGTTTTGGATTTTGGAGTCAACATTTTAAGGCTATGTTTGATTAAGTTAAGGTGGAAGAGGTGAATCAGAGATTTAATTGGGTTTTTAAGATCGATGGTTCAACCAGCGAAATTTTCCGAAAGTAAAGTCCTAGAAACGCAATTATAAGCCTTCTTTAGTTTCGTCAAGGAGGTCATGGCATCCTTTTGGATCTTCGTTTTGGAGCTACATTTAAATTTGCTTCCTGGGGCAAGGACCCTGTCCTCCTATCTAATCCGAAACCGGGCAGTTCATTCAAGATTTTAATCAGAAAAATTGTCGTAAAGGGGAAAAAGTACAACATTTTAGTTCGTCATTCATATATGTTACTCTCAAGGGAGTCGCAGTTATCCACTTTCTCTCCACGCATCCACGATTGTTAAACACAGAGTTTTTTACATAGTTTGTTATTTGAAATGCTTGCGAGAGCACCTAATCAGTATAGCTTTTTTTTAAATAAATAAAATATGTCTTCATTGTTTAGGTCTATGAAAACTTGGGGGGTAAGCATTAGTGGCCGCCCTTGGTGCTCTTTTTAGACGGCACCATTTCATGCTTCAGAAGGGGGCCTTCCCCCTCCCCTGTATCCATGCCTGATTAACGGTTCTGTCACAAAATTTGCAACCAAATGAAGCATGTGTGTTAAGAGTAGATATTAATGGACAATAAACCAACACAATGTTCCCTAACATTCTATTTTTCTTAAACTATGCTATGCTGTCGGGAAATCGGCACATACTTTGACAATTGAACATTTAAAAATCAGCATATTTATTCTTCTTATTATAAGTTATCTTGTGAGAAATTCTTGAGGAATTTTGCTTGATTATAAGAATTATATGATGCGGCCTGCGGCCGCCCCTTGTTTTGGCCGCCCTTGTGCGGCGCACACTCTGCACACCTGCTAGGATCGGCCCTGTTCATATCTCATGGCAAAAGTTAGTGAGATGGTGTGGATGGCAGGGCCGGACATTGTATATGCCAGCTAGGTGCACCCACTTTTTAGCGGCTAACAAAATGCTAAAATTGCTTCAGCCAATGGCTAAAATTGTAAGGTGTGACTTCATGGGTCCCTGAAGAACTGTTTGACCTAGGATCTCCCAGTACCTTAATCAATTCTTGGTGAGTAACTCTTTTAAAGTACATACTTGCTTGCAGTTAGAGCCAGTCATTGAAAGATCTATGGTAACCTGGATATGTCTCCACATCACTGTTTTGATAAGGCAAATGAAAAATTGCATCCATACATCTTCAGTACAGTACTATTTTGCAGAGAAAAAGAGAAGAGACTTTGAAACTTAGGTAAACAATAATAATATGCTGTTCTTGAAATTTAACTCCATTTAACAGTAGAACGCGTCACAATACTCGAGAATGATCTTGAATTCTAAAAAATGGTTGGATATGATGAATATTAGTGACAAGGTTGTGTTTTAGATGCAGACTAAGAAAATAAAAATGAAACAGTGCAGAAGGAGTTTTTACATCTACATTGACCTTCAAGTTCCTAATATTATCCGAACATTACGAATGTTTTTAATGCCATAATAAATGATCCTTATATATTATTTCTGTAGCCTGTTTTTGGTTTCTACGCCAAATTTTCCTCAATTCTTGATCGATTTCTTTGATTTACGGCTAATTTTATAGCTTATGGTGCTGGCTACTGACGAAAAATAGACCCAAGGTCTAAAAATTGTTTCTTTTAGCCGAAAAACCTGTTTTAAAGAACCAGAATAAGGTTTTCGGTCTAACTTATAACTTTAATTTGCGCGATGACCGACAGAGCTGAGTAGCTTGATCGGCAGAGCGTTCTCTTCGTAACCAGGAGATTACGTGTTCGGGCTCACGTCCGGACAATCTGCAACAAAAAATTAGAGAAATATCGCGCATTACATGAACATTGAATTAAATGAATAACAACTATGAGGGAATAGAATAAATGAGAAGGAAATGCTCCTCGTTGATATGAAAACATTCAGTGATTTTGTGCTAAATTACTTCGAAATTGCAGGTGTTTTTTTTTTTTGAAGATTTGGCTCTGGAAAGAAAATTAAAGCATTATGTAAGCGAAAATATAAGTAAAAGGTTTAAAATTTCAGACTACAATAGAATTGTTTTTTGTTCAGAAAAAAATAATAAATCGTATATTGAAATATATATTCTTCTAATGAGTTTTTGACTCTTTGTACAAATGAATAAAATACTACCTCAATTTGAAGGGTAAAATATATATTTTTTCTTCTTTTTGCTAAAAAACAATACTTATCACATTTTTACTACATTCGAAAAGCTACGCTTAAAAAAGAGCATAGTTCAATTTATTTTGTATTTTAACCGTGCTGTTAAATGATGAACACGTGCTGCCATCTAAGTTATAACGGTTTAAGCAGCCTGCGATAACAAATTGTAAAAATTTTCAAAAATAAAAACATTTTTCTTCAATATCTTATCTTATATATTAATCCCCTCTCATTTTAAAACTTATCAGGCTGGCCAATGACGAAAAAAAGACTTACGGTCGAAAATTCAAGTTTTCGAAATCGCCTCTTGCTGTTTCAAAACCTTGATGCTGCCTGTAGATCTTATGCATTTTTTAAAGCAAAGTTCTAATGCAGTTTCCATTTTTTACGTCGCTTTCGGCAAAAAAAAAAAAAAAAAAAAAAAAAAAAATAGCCTTTGTGTGTGTTCATATTTTAATAAAGCTTAACAGCACTGGACTTAGTTGTTCGGTTTAATTGATAAGTTTTTTTCGGTAGAGCGTTCGGCTATAAACTATCTGAACTTCGGGCAAGCTTGGGCTGTCCGACATAATATCAAATTTATATTAGTATTACGCATTACATGTGCTCATAACATACACACCTAATAAAATAAATGCAGTGGGAATGCTACTTGGTTTTTCGACTCCTTTATGCAGGCTACAGTTATCATTCGGATAAGTTGATTGTTAATCGAACTGTGTTCTTTGACTACATCCAGACCACTCAACATAATGTAAGCATAAAAAAGTATTAGATTTACCTAAAGAAATCCTTTTTGTGCAGAAAAACATTTTTATTGTATGCTAAAATGTAGATGTTTCTAATAGCAGCGTTCGACCTTTTGTACAAATGAAAAAATACTACGCCCGATTAAAACTACGAGTTTCACTCAGTAAACCTTTAATTTTTTATTCGCGCGAATACGATATAAAGCATTAAAAGTATTATCAACTTCATTAGCAAGAAATTATTTTCTACTCGTCTGCTTTCTGCTGAAAAAAAAAACATTTTGTTTACGTTCGAAAAATCACATTTAAGAACGGACTCAGTTCAACTGGTTTTGGTTTTGAATTTTAAGTGTTCGATTAAAAGAGAAACATGTGAGGGCATTTAAGCCGTAACGGTTAAAGCAACCTTCTATGTGAAATAGAAGGTTGCAAATAAACAAAAGTCTAATATTCAAAGACAAAAACACTTATTTTCAATCAAATTTATTACTTCTCTAGAATGTTTGTTTCAATCGCTACGTGAGATCTTCGTGATTCTTTAATCAAATTCCATGCTTTGCGAATAATTTTAAATCGTATCATGCTGGTTAATGACAAAACACAGATGCATGATCTTATTATTATAATTTTTTTTTTGGCAAAAAGCTTTTTTGCTGTTTTTTACTACGCATTCCTTCAATGAATAGCTTTCGAAAAGGAAGGCGCAATTGCTAGGTTTGTTGGGGTGTCGGGCTGTTAGTTAGAATGGCGCCAATTCGAATACGTGCCAATAAATATCTCTTTAATGTTTCTTTTTTTCCCGTCAGATGCTGACATGTGCAGGACTGTATTTGCCACAACCTGTTTTTTCACATGCACAATTATTGCTTTTTCACGAGTCACCACTCAGCCACACTTTTAATGACATTTACGTTTGCATTGAAAATATGTACGATTAAAAGGGGAGCTATGATCAAATTATCACAACGTTGTATTTAACGAGGTTTTGTTACTGATGTCTTTAAATTACATGCCTTCTCTTCTGCGCTTACTTTTTTTTCGGTTCTTCTTCATAATGTTCTTCCTTTGAAATTCTTAAAGAGCGAAATGCCTTATGAAACGATTTGAAGCACAGTGCGGAGTTCCGCACGGGTCGACTAGTGAAGAATAATTTCTGTAGCCTGTTTTTGGTTTCTACGCGAGATTTTCCCCAATTCTTGATCGAGTTCTTTGATTTACATCTTATTTTAAAGCTTATCGTGCTGGCTACTGACGAAAAATAGACCCACGGTCTAAAAATTGTTTTTTTTTCTGTCAAAAAAAACCTGTTTTAAAGAACCAGAATGAGATTCTCAGTTAAATTTATAACTTTAACTTGCACTATGACCGGCAGAGCTGAATAGCTTGATCGGCAGAGCGTTCGACTGGTAACCAGGAGAATGCGTGTTCTGGCCCACGTCCGGATAATCTGCATCAAAAAAGTAGAGAAATATTGCTCCTTACATGAACGCTGAATAACAATTGTAATGGAGTAGATGAGATGGAAACGCTCCTTGCTGTTATAAAAAAATAATGAAACATTGAGCTAAATTAATTCTTTACTGTCCGTTTTTTTTTAAAGCTTTGGCTCCGGTAAAAAAATTAAAGCATAATATAGGCGAAAGTATCAGGTTTAAGATTTCAGACTACAATGGAATTGTTTTTTCTTCAGAAAAAAATAATAAGTCGTATATTGAAATATAGGTTCTTCTGCAGAGTTTTGACTCTTTGTATAAATAAAAAAATTACTACCTCAATTTGAAGGGTAAACTACATTTTTTGTAGAATTGTAACAAGAAACTTATAATAGAATTGAACAAATTGTAAAAAATTTCAAAAATAAAAACACTTCTCTTAAATATCTTATCTTATATATTAATCCCCTCTCATTTTAAAACTTATGAGGCCGGCAAAGGACGAAAAATAGACCTACGGTCGAAAAATCAAGTTTTCGGAAACGCCCCTTACTGTTGCAAAACCTTGATGCAGCCTGAAGTTCTTATGCAGATTTTTCTTTTTTTTTAAAGCAAAGTTCTAATACAATTTTCCAATTTTTTGCGTCGCTTTTGGCAAGAAAAAAAATAACTTGTGTGTGTGTGTGTGGTTTTTTTTAAATTTATTTTTTAGTAAAGCTTAAAAGCACTGGACTTAACTGTTCGGTTAAATTGATAAGTTTTTTTTTTTCCGATAGAGCGTTCGGCTATAAACTAACTGAAATTCGGGCAAACTCGGGCTGTCCGACATAATAACAAATTTACATATAATATTACGCCTTACATGTACTAATAACATACAACAAATAACACACGTAACAAAATAAATGCAGTGGCAATGCTATTTGGTGTTTAGACTCCTTTATGCAGGCTACAGTTATCATTCAGATAAGTTGACTGTTAATCGAAGGGTGTTATTCCTTTTTTTTTAAAGCTTTGTCTTCGTCCAGACCACTAAGCATAATGTAAGCATAAAAAAAGCATTAGATTACCTCAAGGGAATCCTTTTTGTGCAAAAAAACATTTTTATTGTATGATGTAGATTTTTCTAATAGCAGTGTACGACCTTTTGTACAAAAGAAAAAAAAATACTACGCCAAATTGAAAATACGAGTTTCACCCAGTAAACCTTTAATTATTTATTCGAATACGGTATAAAACATCAGAATTATTATCAACTTCATTAGTAAGAAACTGCTCTACTCCTCTGCTTTCGGTTGAAAAAAAAAATACATTTTGTCCTTTAAAAAACGGACTCAGTTCAACTGGTTTTGGTTTTGAATTTTAAGTGTTCGATTAAAAGCAAAACATGTGCGGGCATTTAAGCCGTGACGGTTAAAGCTATCTGCTATGGGAAGTTGTTCAATATTCAAAAATAAAAACACTTAATTTTAATCGAATTTATTATTTCTCTAGAATGTTTTTGTTTCAATCGGTACGTGAGATCTTTCTCATTCTTTAGTCAAATTCCATGTTTTACGAATAATTTTAAAGATTTTTTGCTGTTTTTTATTACGCATTCCTTCAATGAATAGCATTCGAAAAGGAAGGCGCAATTGCTAGGTTTGTAGGAGAGTTGTGCTGTTAATCAGAATTGAGCGAGTTCGAATCCTTGGTAATTAATATAACTTTAATGTTTCTTTTTTTTCCGTCAGATGCTCACATGGGCAGGACTGTATTTGCCACAACCTGTTTTTTCACATGCAAAATTATTGCTTTTTCACGAGTCACTCAACCACACTTTTAATTATATTTAGGCTTGCATTGAAAATACGTGCAACCAAAAGGTCAGCGATGATCAAATTATCACAACGTTGTATTTAACGAGATTTTGTTACTGATGTCTTCAAATTACATGCCTTCTTTTGTGCGCTTACTTTTTTTGGTTCTTCTTCATAATGTTCTTTCTTTGAAATTTTTAAAGAGCGAAATGCCTTATGAAGCGATTCGAAGCACGGTGTGGAGTTCCGCACGGATCGACTAGTATTACATATTACAGAAGTTGATAACAGCAGAAACCTGAAAATAAGGTTTTACAACCTCTCTAAGCAAGAATTGAATTGTGCAAACCGTAGGTTATCAAGAGTATTTCCCAGTTTCCTATTTTTTCTGTTAATATCTTCAGATGCCGTCATTGTCTAGGGCTCAAGCCTCAATTTCAAATATTTAAATGTTGAGACGGTGAAAAGTCATTTCTTTTCACCATGATACAACTGCAGTCTCATTCAGAATTTTTTCGCACATTAGCAACCGCACAATGGAAAAAATTGCATTTTTCTGTGGTAGCGAAATATTTCATAATTAATGTTTAGTATGATCCCATTACCGTCCCATTCTGAAATTTTTACCTCGTGCAAACCACGTTAGTAAAAACAAAAAGTATACTTTTTTTCAGATTTTGAAAAAAATTGCTTTTTCAAATGTTCAATGGCAAATAATTATTTTATGACCTTGAAATATTTATTTCACATAACCTTACCAAGTAACACGTCATGAGAAACGAAAACCTAGAAGCTGAATAAAAGGAATACTTGTAAGTACCGAAATGTCACTTTTTGCCATCTTTTTCTCAACCACAACGCTCATTCAGGTCATTTGATTTAGGTACTGTCGGAAAGTTGAGTGCTGGAACTTAAGAAGCAAATTCATCAAGTTAAGTAGGAAAGTATGGGGCAAAGTGAAATGAATAATATGACTGAGCTTTTTTTTAACTTGAACAAATTGAAAACTTGTTTTCAAAATTACAGTATATAAAGAAGGAACATAGGCTTTTTTAATGAAACTTTCATTGAAACATTATTTTTTATTTTTGGCAGTAAAATTGTGCCTTAGAAAAAAAGTGGAAAATTTTTACTTTTTTTCTTTTACGGGGCAAAGTGAAAAATGAAATATGTTTTGAAAAAGATATTTTTTATTCGATGGTAAAAAATATTTTTGAACAAATTAAAGAGAAAATAAAAGGATTATTGAATAAATGAAAAGATACTGAACCAATAAACTAATTAATAAATAATTAGTTAATGAATGAGGAAAAATTAATGAGTGACTAAAATAGTGAATTAAATAAAGTAATGTAAATAAGTTATTTAATAAATGAATACGCTAGTGATTTAGTAAATGATTGAAGAACTAAACAGAATGAATTGTTTCACTTTGCCCCATCCGCTTTTCCCCGCATGCACTTCACTAATAAGCTAAATATTAGCTAAATAAATACTCACCTGAATATTTGAAGGTCCCAATTAATGTTTAAAATGTTAATAAAAAGAACTGTATCATTTGATAATATCAAAATATTTTATGACTTACAACAAAATATTACAATTTGAGTAGGGTCTGGTGGGGTAAAGTGGTCATAAAATCGTATGTTTTCAACTTAGGTGGATAATAAATGCAACAAATTCTTTAAACACTTCAACTTTTTTTGTTGTTATTTTACATTGCATTATTAAAGAACACGGTACATTAAATTTTAGGAAGAAAAATATTGATTTTAGTAGTTTTATAGAACTTTCTTTTCCCTATGTTTTTATGACCACTTTACCCCATGGGGTGGGGGAAAGTGGTCATAGCATGGGGTAAAGTGGTCATAGTTAAAAATAGTAGCAAAACCATTATAAAAAACCCTAATACTTGTATATTTCAGTTGTTTTTATAATTACAAGTATATTCACGAGTACATGTGTACACGAATATATACGTGTTGTGTTATACACGAGTAAACACGTTCCTATATGAGTAGATACATGTATACATCAGATACATGCATGCACGTGCCTACTCAAGTATATACGTATAAATACGAGTATATAAGCATGTATACTTGATTACCTACAGGAGTCTATACGTGTCTACATGAGTACATACGTATCACATGTATATACGTGTCACGTATATGTACGTGTCACGTGTATATACGAGTATATACGCGTATAAACGAACATCATATGCGCGTATGCACTTGTATCTCGAGAAAATACGTGCATACTTGAGTATATATGTGTATACTAGAAGTATATACGCATATATAAGTGTACGTACATACATATACGGGTGTACACGAGTTAATTCGTGGATACATCCAGTGCGTCTGTGTGTCTACTCACGTATATATAATATGGAAGCACGAGTATATACACATGTACACGTGTACATACGATTATATACCTGTATAGACGTATATACGTACATTATCGTGTATACACCAGTATATGTATGTGTACACGAGAATATACGCTTATATACATGTCGGCCTACAGAGTGAATCTAAGCTCTTGGGCAAAAATCAAAGGGGTGTGAGAGGGGAGGATAGAAAGATAAGAGGAAGAAAGATAAGAAGCAAAGAATCATAAGGAAGTTATAATCACTGACGGGCTACATGCACACAAAGCCAGGAGGCAAAGCAGGGCACAAATTTGTTGCACACAGATGATTTTACCTAACATTTTAGTTTTTAAGAAATATTTAGAGCAGTTGTTGAAAGTTACGGTCCGTAGTAGCTCTAATACACGCATCGCAACAAAGGCGCAGCGGCTGATGAAAAATTTTCAAAAGTCTCGTTTTTGCAACAGAGAGGGATCTGTAAATGCGACGCATGCTTTTTCAGCTAAAGGCCGTAAATTTCATCAATCGGTTTAAAACTTTCTTAAGTCCTAAAATGTTGTGTAAAATTGCATTTGTGTAATATATATATATATATATATATATATATATATATATATATATATATATATATATATATATATATATATATATATATATATATATATATATATATATATATATATATATATATATATATATATATATATATATATATATATATATATATATATAGAAATTTGTGACTTTTTTTGCATCCATCAATTTCTCACTTTGCGTGCATGTAGCGCGTCAGCATTGTGTTTGTGACCATATGTTCCTTATTAACTCTTGCTTCTTCTCCTCTCCTCTAACACCTTTTATTAATTTGCTCAAGAATGCAAACTCAACCTGTACACTTTTATATCATATGCTTGTATGTAAGTGTCTACTCGAGTACGTACGCGTATATACCTGAGTATATAAGTGTTCTTATATATACGAGTATAAGCGAGCATATACGTGTATAGTAGAATGTATAGCTGTGTGGATAAAAAATATTTGCAGATACCCATATATGTATTTATTGGCGCATTTATGTGAATACGTCTATGTACATGTCTACACGAGTATATATGCGTATATATATACGCATATACTCGTATATTTAACCCCGTTTACTGTAAAAACAATACATATTGAGTAAAATTAATATTTAATTTGTATCTGCCTTATACCTAAAGATTAAGTGACATTAGAAGAACAATATTCGTTAAGCCTAATATTATGACCACTTTACCCCATCTTACTTAAATTGTTCTAAAAAATTATCTAAAATAGATTCAGCTAACTGCTAATGAGTAAGAGTTCTTGAGGAATGTAGGAAGCTTCTTGTACAGTCAATCTGTTCCTAATTCTAACAAACAAAATTTCCCAAGGATGTTAAAATAGGTGTTTAGATTTTAAAATTTTTCATGTTCACGAAAAATATTTTTTTTTATCAAAAAAAAATTTTCCAGTTGTAAAATTTTATATTCAAAATGTAGTTTCTAACTGCTTTACTCTAAAATAAAAGTTTCACATTCATTCGAACGTTTATTTCCAAGCTATAGCCATTTATTTGACGTATGACCACTTTACCCCATTGACCACTTTCCCCCACCAGACCCTATTCATTTTTTAAAATAGCTTGTATTATCATGTGCTTTGATTTTCAGAATTAACTTCAGAGATTTCTTGACTGGAATAGCCAAAATATGTTACGACATAGTTAAAATATTAGATACTAGGTAAGTGGTGCTAAAAGCGGGGTAAATATTTCACCATTTCTCTTTGCCCTGCTATTTCACTTTGCTCGACATTCCCTTACTAGTCAACAAATCTTGAATCATTTTACTGTCTGCAGATGCCGGATCTAGCAGTTCAAAAGCATCTTCTCCTGCAAAACACCTACATGAAATCTCTAGCAAGTACAGGATTAAGAAAACAGCCTACTCTAATCGATATAAATTTAAGAAAGGGAAAAAAAGTGGCAACGCTACCTCAAACATTAATTAATATTCAAACTGTATCAAGTTCACTTTACCGAAACCGAAGATAAAGGGCAAAAGTATAAGAAGTCGAAGAGAAATGCAGGTATCGATGGCAACAACAAGCCAATTGTGTTACACATGTAATACATATATTCTTAGTAATGAATGTTCATAAAACTGTAGCAGAACTAAGAGGAAGTGAGATTAGCTTCGTTGCATCGTATGTTAAATAGTTATATGTAGACAACTATTTTCGACCCTTTTTGTATAGATTGTGCTCGAAAAACAACGGTTATCTATTACTTTGGATTTTATTTTTCCAACCATGCTTGTTTTGACTCTTTTTGAAAAAAAGAGATGCATTGAATCGACGTTCCCCAGACAATCAACGTTCCACAGACAGAACATTATTTCAAACAGTTCCCTGTCTTCAAATCTTTATCAATGCTCCTGTATCATACAACTTTAATTATTGTAAGTGGGAGCCGAAGTGAGTTTATGAGCAGTAAACCACTTTTACAACCCAAATATTTACAAATACAGTCCTAATAAGCAACATCAAATAGGTTGTTAAAGATTTATTTAAAATCTGTTATTTTTTTTATTCTGAATGGACTTTTCAGATCCAGTAGCCTTTTTTATTTTTTTTTGTAGTTTTCTCCATTTATCAATTTCTTTATCAGGTCTTTAGTTTTGGGCTGTTAATTAAGTCCCCCTCCTCTTCTCCCTTCCAAAAAAGAAAAGGTCTTTCATTGTAAGTCTGTGGTTCAGTTTAACGTGACTCATGCTCTAAAACAAGGTGCGCTAGAGTTGAATATTAGATAGTAGCTTGCAGCCAGTGTTTCGATGAGACTTATGACTACATTAAAAAATAATGTTTTAAATTCATGCTCGTTAATACCCTGGAAGTCCAAGGTAGAGCATTTTAAATTTATTCTCAAGGGAAATGTTTTACACAGACTTCAATGCTTGAAAACCTGCCGAGCAAGTGATATTTGCACAACATTTACAGAGTGTCATCAGGTCTCAACGGTTTTTTCAGCATTGCCCGAAGTATGTGGCGATTGCGTCCCTCGTTACTACTATTAAGGCCGAACGCACTTTCCATTTTCATATTTGATCACAAGATTTCCTCAATCAACCCTTAGAGCAGGGATTGAAATGGAGGGAGCAAGTCCAATCATTGGCTTAGCAAAATCTGACCCAAAGATCCCAAGTCATGTGACTCAACAACGACGAATGGTTGGCACGTTTTGCGTGAAACAAGTGAAAGAAACTTGATTTCTTCTAACGCTTTGCTCTAAAATCCATAACGTGACTTGGGGTCTTGACTTCACGAATGAAAGTCTTCACTCCCTCCATTTTATCTCTTCTCAATGAATCAACCCTTAACAAGGCAAGTATTGTTACAATTCTATTCAGAGCTGACCTCCGAGAAGGAGCGAAATGGTCCGCATCTGCGACTTTTAAATCCAATTTCAAAACCTCACCTTGCAATTTGTTTTAAAAACGAGTTATACAGTCTGATCCCAGAACCATTGTGTGTGTATATATATATATATATATATATATATATATATATATATATATTCCTGTTTTTTTCTCTTTAAACGATACATTATGAATAGATGATAAATATTTATTAAAAGAATTTAAGTAATTTCTGTTCCGAAGATTTAGTCTTTTCAAGTTATTTTGATGATGCTACTCCCTGACTTGAAAAGAAGTGAATACCAGTCAAGCTTTTTTCAACAAAAATGTGGATGAGATCAAACTTCAAGTATGCTTATGAAATGAGACCAGAACAAAAGTCTAGGATGAATAGTTTGTGTTTTAAGTAGGAATAAATATGTTTTTTTTGCTAAAAATTGCTGATTTTCATAATTTTACTCTCATTGAGGCACGAGTTAATTTTATCCGACTGAGCTGAAACTTTGTAAATCTCCTTTTTTAGGTTATTGGTACATTTGATATGGGTGCCCCAAAATATACGATGCAAATTTTTCCCCCATATATTTTGTGACCACCCTAATGTTTATGCAATATTATGTGGCATCTATTAAACTATATTATAACATTGCAGCATTGGAAATATTTATTTTTTTAAGAGCTTTTTATAGCGTTTTGCTTTTTTTTTTCAATAATTAGCAGATATAGAAAAACATACTCTTACCTGTGTTCAAGTTCATTTTTATAACTCGTCCGTCATTTCAAAAGAATGACCAGTCGATTATGGTAGGAAATAGAAGAAATAATAAATTAAAGTCATCAATATGCAAATTGCAGTAACCCAGAGAGGATTTTAAACCGTGAAATGTTGAAATAAAATCCTCGGTAATCGATCTGCTCGGCAAATCAATTTAATCTCGTTCGTACTTTAAGTAAAGAAAGAAAACCCGAAAAAGGAATTCCCTCAAAATATCTTAATAACCATTTGATACATACTTACTAATGCGATTGACCAAAATACAGAAAATGTATCTTAAAGTATTTTGGGCTACTTTCCCGTTTTGAAGATGTGCGTATAGGTGTTTTATTAATGCAAATCACTTTAAACATGATAAAAAATTAAGAACAAATAAGGTAAACATTAACTAAATACGGAGTCATTTCAAAAATGGTTTATTTTTCTGTGCGCAAACATAAATATTCACGGTTTAATAGTGCACAACATGGCTGATATACATTTTGTGTTTATTGTAGAAGACATAATTGAGTTTATTCTGCCGTGTGTGTGTGTGTGTGTGTGTGTGGGCAGGCAAACGGCCGTGTATGCCGAAGTGAGTTTTCGAGAAATTTGAAGAAACGCGTTTTAATTTCAATACTAACAATACATTGCATTGCACCCCGAAGCCCCCCTCCCCCCCGTGCCTACCGCGTTTGCAGTTTACCAGTTTTAGATGCCCAAAATGACTCGGACAAATGGGGCCACAGGGACAGTTCAACCCCGACTCGACCTCATAGGAAAAGACGCGCTTTTGCCGAGAGTCTGAAACCGAGAACATAGCTGTGTTTATGCCAGGTGTGATTACAAAGTTTTGTTACAATATTTACTTGCTTTTGAGCCAGAGGGATGTTTTACGTTAATAATGTAACATGTTACATTGAGGAGGTGCATAATTCAAATTACAAACAGATGCAAGTTTCTTGTATCCATGCAGATGAAAAATTGCACAATTTCACAACGTTCAAGTAACAAATTATAGAATACAGATACAGAACAATTATTCATGGTTACGCTAGTATATCAATACAGCTGGCAAACAACAGAACAATAAGATGACAATTCCTTAGAGAAGTAGATATGTATGAAAAATTATATGCGTGATAAATAAAACGTTAATTATATACGTTAATAAATAATATTAACGTGAAGAACTGAATAATATATGAAATAATAAATATATGAAAAAATAAATAAATGAATAAATAAAAGCTTGGAAAAAAATAAGTAAATAAGTAAAATAAGAATAAAGAAAAGAAAGATAAATAAAAACTACGTTCCTTGAAACAGGTATCCTCTTTCGAGAGAAGGAGAAAAAGAGAGTTCATTAGTGAACGGGAATGAAGGTGAGATAAGGCTGTGAGGATGTTTTGGCTGTCAGTTTTGAGAGGATTTTTCCTTATATGGTGGGAGGTTGTTAGTGGACAATCGAATAGGAAATGCTCTGGTGTGCCTATCGCTCCACATGAGCCAGCCGATGTGTCAGCAAGTGAGAACCTGTGTAGGTAAGAGGGAAAGGGACCATGTCCCGAGAGGAAAACTGTTTCAAATCGGTCCTTAACTCGTGGAGTTAAACGGACTGACGGGAAAAATTCAAATACTCTGCGGCCTGTATCACCGTTTGTCCAGCGGTACTGCCAGTCCTCTAGCAGCTGTCTACGTAAGTAGGAAAGTAGCGTTGATTTGGGAAGAGGAAGGGATGTTGCGTTTGAGAAGATGATATCGTCCGCTGCCTCCCTGGCTATACGATCAGCCTGATCATTGCCGACGTTGTTCGAGTGTCCCTTCACCCAGTGTAAGTGGACGGACTTGTTGGCAAGGAGGAGCTTTTGAATACTGGATGCAATGATATTCCGTTGAAAAGGGTTCCGCAGAGTCTGTAATGCGGACCGGCTGTCTGAAAGGATCTGGAAGGACTCCGCTGAGATTGTCTGGGAGTATTCAACAGCTTTTTCAAGGGCGAATAATTCTGCTGGAATATGCGGTTATCCTTATGAAGTCTTGTGCTCCATGTATGGCATATTCTGTTACCTTTGTAATACACATAGGCTGCCGATGTACCCTGTGGGGTGCGAGATCCATCTGTGTATATTCGATGATAGAGAGGAAAGGGGGGTTCTTTGTCAATGCTTATATGATGTTGGGAAATCTGCTGACTGGAGGGCAGATACCATTTGGGGGAGATCTTTTCCAGGTCAGATGGCAAGAAGGGCGTACCATCAAGGAGAATTTGTTTGCCTTCTATACCGACTGACCAAAGCCATACCTTCTCTCTGATGGTCAAGTTAATAGGGGGGAGGGACCCCTGCGAGAATGTGCAGAGCTGCATGGGAGCACGTGTTGTATGCTCCTGTTATAGTAAGTAATGCTCTGCGTTGAATGGAAAGGAGCTTCTTCTTAAGACGTTGATTGAGGCACTTTTCGCACAAGCCCACAGCGTATAGCACCGCGGTTTCTATAACTTGCCTGTATATGAGACGCCTGTGTGCGACTTGTAAGCCCCAGTTTGCCCCAGCTACTCTCTGTAGGCAGCTATGTTTGTACAGCATTTTGTTTTTTACATAATCAATATGTGCATTCCAGGTAAGGAATTCCGAGAAAACTACGCCTAAGTATTTTAGGGTTTTTGTCTTCCGGATAAAAGTGGAACCGAAGAGAAATGAGGGTTGCCTAACAAGGTTTCTGAGTACACGAAAGACTAGCGCCAAGGTCTTTGTTTCTGATGCCTCCAGTTGATGCTGTATGAGCCAAGAATGAAAGATAGTCAGAGATTCACGAGCGTTTGCTTGGAGAGTCTCCGTAGTTCTGGCGTAAACCAGGAGCATGAAATCGTACGCGAATGCTTGAACTCTTGTGTGTTCTGGCCACGGAGTTGATAGCAACGAGGCTGCTACCAAATTCCACAGCTCTGGACCGCTACAAGAGCCTTGTGGGCAACCTTTAGACTGCGAAGTCTTAAGAGATGAATTGGATGTGGAAATAAAGATGGATCTGTTGGAAAGAAAGCTGGAATAGAGAATACTAACAATATCATCGCCTCAAAGCAACAGTAATATCTTAGTATTATTTCTGGGATTAGATGTCTTACTGTTGCTCTGAGGTGACGATATGGAAACGTTCAGCGAAAACCAAATTACCAATCTTGTATCTTGTTTAATAAGTCTACGAAAAGAAACACAAAAGTAAGGAACACGGTAGGTGCTGTTGGATATCATCGTCTTATTGAGTAAAAAAAAATATTTGATGTGTAATATATTCTTATTTGTTTAGTTGTAATGAAATTCTCTGATATGGTAAAAAAAAATTTTTTTAATGATGGCTTACTTATGAAATTCGATGAACTATTGACGAAGCTATTGCATTGTCACAAAAAAACCCCTCTGAGAATATACATATATATATATATATATATGATGAAAAACTAATATTTTAAGGAAATAGTTTGTTTGAAATTTCCCTTTTGGTCCCTGTATGTTTTACTAGGCTTAATTCTCATTCATTTAAGTCAATTTGTGTACGTAATTTGACAATACTTCAAAGATCGCCATCAAATCATGTATTAAAATCATTAATATTTGGCTACCTTGAAAAATTGAATGGAAAATACAGTTTGCACTTTTAGGTGTTGCTTTCGATTTATCTTCTTTAATTAGAAAATTCAGCGTTTTCCTGCCCAGAGCAAACATCCATACGTCTTTCGAGTCAAGTTAAACATCCATGTCTGTAAGATAAATAAATACCTTTGTGCTGAACAGTAAAGTAAGACAAAACAACGTTAGAAGAAGCACAGATTTGTAAATTACAGCAGACACGTGTTTCGGCGTTACAGGGAACGCCCTTTTCAATGCAAAAAATAATTAGCTTATGGATGAAAAGACATCCGACAAAAGCCAAGAGCAGATAAGCATGCAGCTTAAAAGATAAAAACAGCGGATTAGCCAAACACCAATGACAAAGTTATAAACCGATCAGGAACCAATAGGAATGCAAGTAAAGGCCAAGAGCTTTCTCTTAGGTACGAACCCAGAAAGAAAGAATTCAATTGGACAAAAATTAAGCCGAAGCTTAAACAAAAAGAAAAGAAATTGTCAGTAACCGTGAACCGCAAGAAAGGAAAAGCTGAATGGAAAACCATGAAATAAAATAAACAGAAACAAAAAATATTCGAAAAAAGGAAAAATAAAGATAAATAGAAGAAAATTGGGGGGGGGGGTGTCAATCAAGACAAAAAGGTAAAAATAAACAAAGGAAGATCGATTTAAAAAAAAAGGGGGGGGGGATGGGGAAAGGACAGTATTAAAGATATGGGAGCCAAATGTTAGAAAGATATGGAACAGAACTAAGATCGTTAACTAAGTTAGAACTGTTCCTCAAAATATGAAAGGATTCCCAAAAGTCAAGATCTGATGAATTGGGGCATTTTTGGATAATCTGATAAGAGTTAAAATCAAAAGAGTGATTCGAATCCCAACAGTGTTGAGCAATACTAGACTTATTTAATTGTTGTTTTTTCACATAATTTTGATGCTCTTTCAAGCGAATTTTTAAAGCACGCCGAGTCTGTCCAATATAGGCAAGTTTACAACTACAATTAATTCTATAAATTCCACAACAATTAAGAGGGTGAATAGGATCTTTAAGAGAAGAGAATGAAAGTTTATTAATAGGAGAGAACACCACCTGGAATTGGAAACGTTTTAGAATCTTAGCAACCTGATAGCTTACAGATGGAAAGAATGGCAAAACAACCAAATTCTTTCTGATGAAGGTTCGGTTAAGAACATTAGTTTGGGATTTATTTGAAAGTTTTTTATAAAAGGAATCAATCAAAGTTGGCGGATAGTCTCTATCAATTGCCACAGCTTTAAGATAATTAAGTTCCACTTTGAGAAGTTCCGACGAAGAAAAAATATTAATTGCGCGATAAACAAAAGACTTTCAATAGCAGAATATTTTTGATTTGGAGGATGAGACGATAGTCTATGAGGAGGTAAAGAAACAGCAAAAGGTTTGCGATAAACAGTAGTTTCAAAACCAATTTCAGTACGAGAAACAAGTACATCAAGAAATGAAATGCAATTATTCCGTTCTTTCTCACAAGAAAACTGAATATGAGGATCAATGGAGTTTAAAATAGATAAAACCTCATCACTCTCAAACTGATTCTAGTTCATTAGAACAAAACAATCATCAACATCCACTATAATATTAAAATCTGTTCGCGTCCGTCCGTCTGTCTGTCTGTCTGTCTGTCTGTCTGTCTGAAGATCGATCTTCTCGAGAACCACTGCGAATCGGGAGTCAAACGAGATACCGATCAATTCGAAATTTTCCAAAGAAAACAATAGGACCAATCTCATAATTGTACGACTTTAATTAGCGGAGATATTAATTAAAACGTTAATTAACATAACGCTATTCAAGAATTTTTATTTCTTTCCTGTTGCCATTTTGCATATGGGTGAGCAAATAAAATTCTAATAATTGTGTCAAAAGAGATTTTTTTGGCTGCTGTCCAAATCTTAAAACGTTTCCATCTAGAATTTCATTTTAAATTAGTTTAAAATTGGTTGCTCTATTCGGACATTTATCGTCTGTCCTTTCTTATTTCTTCACATTCAACGTTCTTAACTCTTTTCAGCATATGAAAAATGTTTCTTTAGTAATGTTTATTGATTGAAGAGTAAGTTTATCATTCACCGACCTCATATTTGGGTACATTTAGGATGTGCGACTAATTATGTTTATTTTGTTGAACTTTTTTCCGTCACATGGGTGAGTTTTCGAATTGTAATAAATCTCTTTTTCCTTCCTGTTTCGATTTTTGCAATACAGTTTGTATCGTTAAAAGAACACGTTAAATTAAGATTGTTTGGATTTCTTTAAGTGAAACAGAGTTGAACAAAAAAGATTGTTTTTAAGGATTTTAACTAAAGCTTAATTGGAATCTGATGGCTTGATATTAAATTAATGCTTATTGGTATTTAATAAGTCTTGGTGCTTTAGTTTCACGTAATCAACAAAAAAAGTGTGTGTCATTTTATGTTAAAAGCTGATTGTAATTGTACATAAATATTTCAGATATATTCTATCAGATTTAATTCAGTTTAAAGTGAGCACATATTATAGTTGAGAATGCATATATTTTCATCTTTTGTGCTAATTGAAAATACTCATAACTTGTATTATTGATAAATATGATTAACGTTAAAGAGGTTTTTGCCAAAAATATGCTCTACTGGTGTTTTGCAAACCTTGCATTACGCGTAATTATTTACTCCTTAGCGCTTTAGAAACTGATGTCAGAATAATACAAAAACATCAATTGAACAGCTCTTTCATTTTTTAAGTAGCCCGTGCAACGCCGGGCACGCAGGCTAGTACCGAACATAAAATTGAAACCGCAGTTTTTGGAACAGCTTAACCTCAAAATAATGCATGTAAATATCACCATGAATGAGGCTAAGTGGGTTTCCCATAGCCAGACCATCTAACATAATATAAAGTTTCCCATTAAAAACAAAAGAACATTGCTTAAGACAAGCACGGGTAAGGAAAATTAAATCCTCAATTTCCGTATTGGCGAAATGAAATTCAGAAAGTCTTCTACGAAGGCATAACAATGAACCCTCGACGGGAACGTTCGTAAATAAAGAGTTAACATCAAAAGAAGCCATAAAAGAATTATTTGGAACGAAACTATGAATTTTTTTAACAAACTCAACAGAATTTTTAATAGTAAATAAATTGTGTTTCCTAAGGGGAGAAAACACAGAGACTAAATATTTTGCAAGTTTGTACGAAGCCGTACCAATATTGGAAACAATCGGCCTGAAAGGAATACCAGCTTTATGCACCTTAGGTAAAGCATAAAATCTAGCACAATTAGCAATAGATGGAACAACAGAGCGTTTAACATTTGAAGGAATAGACTTAACAGACTTGACAGCAGATGAAATAGTTTTTAACTCTTTATCACTAGGATCTTTAGAAATTTCAGCATATGGCCCAGAAGAAATCAAATCATTAGTTTTATCAACATAAGATGATTTGTCAAGAACAACAATTTGGCTACCCTTGTCAGCTTTGGTAACAACCAGATCAGAATTCGAAACTAAGTCTTTAACAGAACGGCTAACAGTATTTGCAAATACAGGTTTAGAAATTTTCGAGTTAAAGTCAATATTAGAAGCTATAAGATGCCGAATCGAATCTTTTTGAGAGGAAGTTAAGGCACTAAATTTAAAAGCTTTCTCAACAGGAGCAATAAGCTTTGAAAAAGAAGAATTAACACTCACAGCAAAATTATCATTACATTTTAGAGCCTCAATTTGAGAATTACTTAATGGAACGCTAGAAAGATTAACAGCAACATTCTTATTAACAACAGGTAAATTATCAACAGGAACGACATGAGGAGATTTACAAAGCATAGCTAATTTCTTTTTCAAAACAATTTGATGTTTATCAGAGGAACGAAGGGTTCTAGACCAAGAATTTCTGTCAATAATGTTAAAGTTGGGAATGGAATTAGAAACCGAAAGATGTAAATCATAAAGTTCACGTTCAATAAACGATAAATGTTTCCTAGTTTCCTGGATCGAAGCTCTGAGTAAAGCCAATTTCGACCGAAAGATTACTTTGTCAATTTTGACAGAACGTGGCAAATTACATTTCAAAGAAATAAACTTCGGAATAATTTTCATGCGTCTACACTCTTGAATAAATTTTAAATGGTTCAAAAAACGAAATTTCTTAATCCGAAGATTGGCAAACCTATTGATTTGAGACATAATCAAAAGCAAAAATGAAACTGAATGAGAATAAACAACATCAAACAATAACAAAATGAATAAGAAACAAAATGTCTGTAAAGTCAGACAAAACAACGTAAGTAGAAGGACAAATTTATGGATGAAACGGATGTCTTTTCATCCATAAGCTCATTATTTTTTGCATTGAAAAAGGCGTTCCCTGTAACGCCGAAACACGTGTCTGCTGTAATTTACAAATTTGTGCTTCTACTTACGTTGTTTTGTCTGACTTTACTATTCAGCACAAAGGTATTTATTTATCTTAAAATGTCTGTAGTTTAAGCTATTTTTCTCAACATATTTCTAGCTCGGAATTACTTCCAGGACGCGTGTGTTACTATCTTTACCAGTAGACAAATTAATGCGTAATCCGTTGCCTTTCGTTTCTCGGATTGCGCATGTGTTCGTCTGTGCAGTCCGCAAAGAGGAAAGATTGCGCATTGGTTTTCCTACTAGTGGAGATATTTGCAAATTAAGAAGATTTTTTTTTTAGTAGTCTACGAAGCAGATTAAAACCCCCTAAAATAGTCTGCAAGAGAAATCGAAATTAGATTAATCGTAAAATACATTAAACTAAGATGCTATTGTTGAAAAGTACTGCGGATTATAGCCCAGAATCCAGGAAATGAAGAAAATTTCTTCATTCGCTGAAATTTACGATTTTTTTTCTTTAAAAGTTTTTGTTATTTTTTGCCCAACTAAGAAACAGTCTGCAACCATTCTTGAGAATCTACGATTTATGTTGCAGCGTCACGCTGTTTCTACTAGCGGTTTGCACACGACATAAACCTCGCTCAAAATCGTTGACATACAGAAATAAAAAAAAAAAAAAACTTGAATTTTGACGTCTTGAATTCAAATTTTGTTTTTCGCAATCACGAGTGTGTGTATGCGTGTGTATTTGTGTCTGTGTGCAGGCATGCATTTGTGGGCATGTGTGTGTGTAGGTGTGTGTATGTATGCGTGTGTTTGTGTCTGTGTGCATGCATAAGTGTGTGTGTGTGTGTGTTTGTGTGTGTGCGCAGGCAAAAGTGTATTTGTGTGTATGCGTGTGTGCTACTGTCTGTGTGCAGGCAAGAGTGTGTGTGTGTGTGTGTGCGTGTGTGTATGCGTAAGTGTGTGTGTGTGGGATATAGACGCAACCTGCAGACGTTGCTCGCTAGAGCAGCAGCATCGGGAAGGATAGGTCGACGGTGGTGCTGCAGCGGAAGGTAGGGGGAAAATAAAATCATAGGACATCAAAACAATCAAATGAGAACAATAAGTAATGTGATTGGTCAAAAAAAGAATAAATGAATAAATAAGTGCTGGCTTGGGCATGTTAAAAAAAAGATTGCCTTAAACTTTTCCCAATAAGGATAACCATGAGTATATACTCTCTCTCCTCCCCTCACCCATGGATCATGATTACTCCAAAAAAACAACCCTCAGACATGTTGGTTGAATTTTATTTCTAGCAGAAGAATAACTTCATTATAATTCTAGAAAAGCAAAATATTATAGAGCATTGCAAAAAATAAATGAATAAATATTTTCATAATATTTTCAGAAGAATCTTTTATTTTTTCATTTCGTTTTCATCCACCACCATTGCTTAATTTGTATGGCTGCTCCTGTTAGTTCAGCTCCTGTGCTTATTTTAAATGTCATTCGAATTTTTACAAAGTAAGCACAGTTCTAGCTATTTATGCATAAAAACAAGTTTTGAACACTTCAGGGCTCCTGCATTTTTTTCTGTCGGAATTTAAGCTTTATGTACTACACATATAGAGTGTAATACAAAATCCGTTAACATCTGAAAATTCAATAGATTATAGAATAAATTAGCGAAAGGGAAAACCAATAATCACATGTCTGAAGTAGTATGGGTGCTAGGATATCAAGAATGTTAAATAAATACTAAACATCGTGTATTGTTTTCTTCACGTCCGAGTTTTCAGTAATCCGAGGTGGCGCGAGCCCCAATTACCTCAGATTGTTGCGACTCTAGGGTAGACCGGGCAGTGCTCTTTTTTCAAAAACAGATTATAACTGGAGAACCAACAGTCATAACATATTGATGCTACTCCCTAGAAAATATCCACACAAGTTTTGGGGCATCAGTCGAGCTTCGGTCTAGCATGCAGAAAAAGTAATTGTTTTCTACCAAGTCGAGTAAATTTTGAATTGAATGTTTTGAAGTTTATTGTGAATAAATAATGCTTAGTTAAGAAAAAACAAATACATAAAAATTAGCAGAATGTTATCCTTTTTTGAAAATTGTACTTGTATGAACTGAAGTTTTACTATTTTTTTTTCACGTTAAAATTTAAACGTGGCAGACGTTGACGTCTGAGCACTTTTACGCACGTTCTTAATGTGTTTTACTTCTAAACGTGTCCTGACGATTTTTTCGCTCCAAACTGTCTCAAAACCTTTTAGTATTTTCAAGCTATTTAGTTTTGAAAATCACCATTTAATTTTTAATTGAGTTACAAATTCGTATCTTATAACTTACAATCATGTAGTGCTGTCTTCATCCCCGTTCAGCTTTTACTTAACACAAACTGAGCAACAATTGAATATACTAATTTTGACTCCATTAACTGCTTTATAAAACCGCAATGTTTAAAATTTCCATAACGTCTTATCATCATTTTCTTCAAAACACTAACAGAACCACGTTAGGTGTCAAAATAAATATGCGTGCCCCGTGTCCGGGGCAAGTTTAAGCAACCGACTTGGACTCAAAAATAATTCTTTTAACGGTTGAAAACACAAACTGAGCAACAACTGACATACCGATTCTGACTCCATTAACTGCTTCATAAAACCGCAATGCCTAAAATTTCCTAAGTTAAAACATAAAATTTAGAAAATTCATTAGAAAAAATCCGCGTAAACGTGCCCCCAGTCTACCCTACTGTAATATATTTTTTTAAACAAAAATAGCTGAGCTATCATGAAAAAGTACTGTATTCATTCCGAGCATTCAAAACTAATGAGTGAGAAAATATTAACAATGAGCTACACAGCACAGCAAACATGCACAAAAACGATTTAATCATGACTGATATTTTAGCATCTATCTTAATGTGGATGGAATCTGTTTTCTCTATTTCTTTATTCGTTGTAACAGCAGTTACTAATCTATTGTAGGATTAAAAGATTCGATTCTATAGTCGACTCTTTTTTATCCGTCACGTATTTGAAGAAATACGAACTATTATTACAATTATTTTAACACATACTTGTTTTGAAAATACGAAAAAATTATCGAATTTATTTTACATATTTAAGGAACTAATTTTTAAGCGAATTCACTTAAGGCATTAGTCCCAGACAATATTTTGAAGTAAGCAAATTTACAGCAAAAGTAAGCTTTTAAGTTGGAATTCAATTTTTTTCCCCCTTTAAGATTAAAAAAAAAAAAAAAAAAAAAAAAAAAAAAACATGTAACGTAGGGCATCTTTCATTTTGCTTTTATTAGTTCAGCAAAGATGTTTTTACCACTGTTACTAAAATTATTCATTATAAAAATATATACTGAATCAGAAGTGCAGGATAATTTCGTATTCTAGAAGAGCTGCTTGAATTTTAAGCTGAACACCTGTTTATGCAGGCCGAAAATTGCTTCGACATTGGTACTCAATTGAAAGGAATTTCGCCGTCTCGTGGGAAAAATGCTTTGACAAAACCAAATTATATATTACGCTAAACTACTAATCTACGGTATAATGTCATTGAATTTCTAAGAAAACAGATTTTTTTTAGCTTCAGCAGAACCCTCTCTAGACGCCTAAAAAATCAGTTGAGATGGAATGACTGATCACTGCATTGTTCATAGGAAGGGGGAAAAAACAAAACAAAAAAACATAAGCCTCAAAAATTACATCCTGGAACATTTATACCTCCCAATGCCTTTCGAGCAGTGGAACGTGTTTTTGCACCCCCTTTAGTTTGCATGCATCCAATGCATTCCTTGCTAATAACTAGTTCAAATCATAGGTCTAAGATGCATAATTTAATGGTAGATTTAAGAAGCTTATATGGTGCAATTGTTAGGAGTTTTTTTAAAGAAAATTTTGATTTGTAAATGCACGGTATATAATTCACCATCAATTTCTTGTTCGAAAAAAATCTTTTAAACCACGGCAACCACACATATTTTTGACTATTGCAATAACAACGCATCTAAATGCTGCTCTCAAGATATGCATTAAAATTTCATCCATTCCCATCAATCAAAATTAAATGCAAAATAATTGGGAGTTAGTTAACCTTGAAGAACTTCTCCGTAGTATATTCAACTTTAAACAGCTATTTCGTTCTCGGATCTGTGAGTTCACTGTAAAAGGTAGTAGAGGGTAAAATAGACACTTTTTTTTTCATTTTCGTTCCTGGAAAGAAAGGACGTGTTTTTTTCCCTCAAATAGCTGGTTTCAATCCCGAAATAATTTTGAAAATAAAATAAACTGCAGCGCGTTTTCCATAATTATATATTTCTGATGCCGGATCTCTTTTCCGAATCTTGGGGCACTGGATCGTTATTATTATTATTTTTTTTTCGACATTTATTTTACATCCATTCATTTTCTCTTCATATTTTTCTGATGTTTTCAGTTCTCTTGCAGTCAAGATGGTCAAATTATGTTCTATTAAAATCCATTTAGAAAGTGAATCCAAGACGTAAATATTCGTTCAAAGTGATATCGTGATAATTGACTTTCATATTAGCTATTAGTAAATGCTGTATCAACTATGACCGATGTGACTCAGTCAGTTTTTTACTTTTAATTAATAGTTCATAAAAATATTTTCTACGACATTCGCTTTTGACTTGTTGTACAGAGCTTTATACCATACAACCTAAGATAAAAGTCTTTGGTACAACTACCACCCAAGTATTTTCTTGTTACCAAGATTATCTCTTCTGCTTTAAATTTTCAAATTGAGAATTTCCCATCGTTTTCTTTCACACGTTTCAAAATCAACTGTTGTTGATACGTTGTTGTAAATCCATAGTTGTTACTAACCTTTGTGAAGCAATTCCAATTTTAATGCCTAGCTTTTTTATAATGCGTCTGATAGAGAGCACTAGTGATGTGTCGGAATAATCATTGAAAATTTTAAAACAGTAAAGAAACAAAAGGAGAAAATACGTGAAGGGTTTAGTTCATACTTTCGCTTCTCCGTTTGAAACTATAACATGAAAATTATTTTAATGTTTTGAATTTAAAAAAAGAACACTTTAAAATAAGTTAGTTTTCTTAGTCATGTTTTAAACATACTTTCACCAACTTAACAAATGTTGTAAAGAATACGTTTCTGCCATCAAAAATTTATTATGTTGCTTCTATTATCTGAAAATCTCCAAGTAAGATAATCTGACTTTTTTTCTAGACCTGTTGAAATTTTAAAAAGTAGATAAGTATTATTACATTTAACATATTAAAAACAATTAATAAAAAATAATATTTGAAAAGAATAATTACTGACTAGAATGAAAATGCGATAAAATTTAATAGAAAATTTAGCATTAGTTAGTTTGCAATTCAATACTGTTAAGCAACAGGAACCATAGTTCTGTAGCTCTCTTGAAACACCACTTGTTAGTGCAGGACTTTCAAACTTCTCCTGTTATTATTTACATCAACAGGCTAATTGTAATTAAATTTAATTAAATACATAATTTCTCTACTTTTAGTAGAAAAGTACAGTAAACTCCCGATTATTGGTGGTCAGTTTATCCGCGATTCGGTTTATCCGCGGATCTATTCAATACTTGTTTTAACGGTCAATAAATGTCTTATAAACTTATGACTGTGTTATTGTTCGTTTTTAGCTTTTACATATGCTCATTTTTTACATCCAATGTTAGTTGATGGAACGTAGCAATGCGTTTAGCTATAATTTAAATGTATGTATGAGTGTTATTCGTACTTTTTAGCTAGTATACAACAATAGTATCGTTTTCTACCAATTATTCGGATAGTCCGCGGTTTTTGCTTATCCGCTGTTACCGTGCCACCCTTTTACGCGGATAATCGGGAGTTTACTGTACCATGGAAACAGTAGGACATGAATTTACGGTTTCTCACTGTTTCTTCCTTTAATGTTCTCTAATTGCAATATATAAGCTCAGATGGTGATGTTTTAATGCAAAAACACTAACGGGACCATTCTGTCGCTAAAAAAGAAACTGAAATAATATGCGAATGTAAGATTAATAACACCAGTCTCTAAAGATTATCTGACACTTTAGAAACAATGCAACAAACAATGCAGATATTTTGGTCCGATGGGGTCAAATTATGATGACATAGTGGCTTTTCTTACTGCAGATTTGAAAGCCACTTTTTTTCGCAGTATGCTAACTGGACGTTTTGCCGGGATGGAAATATTACACATAACACAAACTGCTGTCATCTCACTGTTCTACTTGTCTCATTGTACTCCTAATGCTTATTGTTTGAAAAGAAGAATATCGTTTTCAAACACATCTATCCTTTACAATGATGCAGTAATATACTCTCCAGTTGGTGATCAGCGATTGAAAGCAGATAGCGGTTTTGGTATAAATCCTCTCCTCTCAACTACTATGTGGACCCTTAGGAGAACTTGCCTTACTTCGAAACAATACTTTGTGACTCTTTTGTTGAAAAGAATTAAGACGAGCTCATCATAAAACGATAATGAATTTTAATACATTTGAAAAAAATTGCCGTATGGTGAAGCTGACAAGCGAAAGCGAAGTGACAAGGGACGACTTCACTCATTATTTGGTTACAATATCGCACCCCGGCAAGGGAAGTGATATAACTCAAAAAAAAAAAAAAAAAAAAAACAGCATTGGAGAAAATCAAGGTTTTTAAGGCTCTAAAGTTATACTTTATGAGGCTTTAAAATTTTCTTTTTGCGTAAAATTGTAATTATTATTGTTAATTTTTTTAAGTGAGCGGCATTCACTGACTGTCCTCTATTTACACTCATGTAATGGCAAGTAGTCTATGCAGGGTTGCTACTGGCAACTAAAAAACTGACGTTTTTGCAGAGTATTTTTCCTTTAAAAGGCTGCTAATACCACTATATTTAGATCATAACTCAGTGGCAGCCCTGTCTATGTAATATCCAGGTAATCATTTGAATGCTTCTGTACAGTACTAGGGATTATGATTTAATCATACCACTAGATTACTAGAAAGACTTAAATCCTAAGCATGAAAACGGAAAATATCACCAGTAAGATCGTAAAAGAGTTGTTTACATATGATTTTATTATTTATTTTGATGAGGGCTTTTTTTTTCAATAAAATGCATTGAATATCTACCCTTTGCCACCCCCAACCCCTAGAAAATTTCGAAACGGCAGGTTTGTTGCAGCGTGAAACAGTTGTTGGCATCTGAATTTTTTTTGAGTAATAGTGATTGGAAACCGTTGATTGAATAGGTCTCAGATCTTACACTGAATTTTGTTTGAACTATCAAAAGCAAGCTTTGATGTTCAAATAAGTGTAACACAGCGCTATATTGTTCCAACTAATTTGTGTCATTTTCAATAGATGGCCCTGCAAGAACTGAAAACAAGGCACATTTGTACGTTGCGAGAACTATCAATTCGTAAGCAACAAATGGAAATAGAAGGTGATACGCTAAGTTTGCAGAAATGGTCAGTTCGCTAAGACCGAGGTAAGATTCAGTAGCAATAACTGCTCAGTTTGATATTGTTTTATAAATAAAACGAGCTGATGTGTGCATCACATGACTTCCTTTTACTCCAATTTAATGTCATTTCCGCATTACTGGCAATTTTAATGTGATTCAATAGTTTACTCTCTAAATATCCCCAACAGTGGCCAAATTGAAACAGATTTAGAAAAAAAAAAGAAGAAAAACCGCCAAATTTGTCGCCTAATTGGTGACAAAACTTGGCGACCAAAAGACTGGCGATATATCGCCAAGTGTCCGCCAAATTATAACACCACTTGAGTTTATATCGAAATTAACAATGGTTTCCCCCCAAAAAGGGACAAAAGACCCCTTTAGAAACACCCGAATGCCACCAAAAGGAGAGGTGCACAACTAGACCCCACAAGGAGCCAACGTACCGAATTTCAACTTTCTAGGACTTACCGTTCTTGAGTTATGCTACATACATACGCACATATGCATATACATACATACATACAGACGTCACGAGAAAATTCGTTGTAATTAACTCCGGAATCGTCATTATGGATATTTCGCATGTCTATACATTCTTAGGCACTTGTCCACGTGTGGTCGAGTCGGGGAAAAAAAAAAAAAAACTCAATATTCATTGGTGGGTGAGTAAAATGGAAATTAAGGTCGATTTTTGAGTGAAATTTTTTTCGCGAATACAATCCAGTCGAGTCCCGACCTACGCGAGGGATGCGTTCCAAGATCCTTCGCGAAAGTTGAAATTTCGCGTTGTGGGAAAAGGTATGTGTAAAAACTTTTATAAACATACCCATACGATTAAAGACACTTGTAAACACCACCTCAAACTTTTAAAAACCATTTCTTAACTACACATTACTGTTTCTTAAACAAAAATTTGAATTTTTATTTATTGTATTTTTAAAACACAACGTTTTATTTATTTATAAAAAACTGCTACGATGCACAAAATCAATGATCAATGGGAAAGGAAGACGTAAAATAAACCACTACGTACATTATGTAGTAAGAAAAACAAATGCACTATAGTTGTTGAGAAACTTCCTCTTTTTCCTTCTATCTTCACAAACTTTAAATGAAACAGCGCTCTTAGGTGTCATTTTATTTCATCAACTTTCCCATATAGAATGAAAAAAATAAATGGACAATGAGTAGTTATTTGTATAAGCGATGTTCAGACTAGTACGGTGTGGGAACTTCCGCCCACAGCGATGCCAAAGGGATGAAGGTCCATTCACAAAAAAACCGCGATTCCCTTCCGAAAATTTTCATGTTGCGGGTGAAGAATTCGCGTTAGAAATAAAAGTCTTTACCGGGGGGTAAAACTCGCGTTATAGCCATTTCGCGTAAGTCGGATCGCGTTGTAGCGGGAGTCGACTGTACTTCCTTTTTACTTCCTTTTACAAAAAAGGAAGTATTGTTTTCGCGAAAAAATTTTCACTCAAAAATCGGCCTTAATTTCCGTTTTGCTCACCCCCGAATTGAATGTTGAGTTTATTTTTCAACTCGACCACACGTGGATATATGCCTAGGAACGTACAGACACCCAAAATATCCATTTTGGCGATCCCCGGGTTAATTACAACGAGTTTTCTCGTGACGTCTGTTTGTACGTATGTATGTGCGTATGTATGTATGTCGCATAACTCAAGAACAGAATGTCCTAGAAAGTTGAAATATGGTACTTAGACTCCTTGTGAGGTCTAGTTTTGCACCTCCCTTTTTGGTTGCATTCGGATGCTCCAATGGGGGTCTTTTGCCCCTTTTTGGGGGGGGGCCAAATCATTGTTAATTTCGATGTAAACTCAAGTGGTGTTATAATTTGTCGGACACTTGGCAATATATCGCCAGTCTTTTGATCGGCAAGTTTTGTCGCCAACTTGGCGACAAATTTGGCGATTTTTGTTTTAAAAATTTGGTTTCAATTTGGCCACTGTTGGTGATATTTAGAGAGTAAACTATTGAATCACATTAAAATTGGCGATAACGGGGAAATGACATTAAATTGGAGTAAAAGGAAGTCATGCGATGCACACATCAGCTCGTTAAAATTAGTACTCAACCGTTTCATACTTCAGTGTTCGAAATGGGATCCTTCCTAAAAACTATTCACAAATAATTTTCATACACTTTAACATGTTTTAGCTCTACGACATTAAATCAAGTCAAAATAAACTCTATAAACCGGTACAAGTCACAGAAAGCATTGATCTTTTTCAGCCTTGTGATTTCAACTGAAATCACTGAATGTGCCACCAAGAGTGAAGAATTCTTTTCTTAAATAAATTTGATTTAGCAAGGTTTGAAAGAAAGCAAATTGAAAGCGTTATTAATACCGACCGAGTCCTCAAACTGAATCCGGGAGTAAAAATCGGAAACACGTTGCTATTGAGGTACAAAACTCGCTATTCTAAATGAATCCGTTTCCGAATTCGTTACGAGTGGCCTGGTCGGAAACAGTAGAAAAATTAATCCGATACCTACAAGAATTATACTGATAGTCAAAATAATTTGCATTGGAAGCCGCAATTGAACGGTGGTCTTCTGCTTTTAATTAAAATGAGATATTTTTTGAAACCCGACTGCTAATTGATAATTTCGCTATCATCGAAATTTATGATGAAGCATGATTTTGAAATTTTTAGTTTTCTGTGTCCTTCTTTCTATTTTCCGTGGATCATCTCAATTGATTTTTATCAGAATTCATAGTTTCATTGTTTCACGACTTACACAAATATCTAGTTTCAATCAACTGTTCTATGTGATTTTTTTTTTTTTTGTATATGTATGTGTGAGAGATAGAAAAGAAAAATGTATTAATTGATTCGTAACATGGATAATTTGGAGCACTATAAATAAGTTTAAGAGGTAGTTTCGGGGCTTAATTTTTCCTTAAATGCTTACAGTGGGATAAATAACATTTGGTGGGCGTTTCATTAAATAAAAGTGTTCTTTTTTTTCAATCGTACTTTAGCATATTTAAGAAAAAAAAATGAAAAAACCATTTCAGCAAGAAATCATTTGCTTTGTTATCAAGTCATCAAATGCCTTTAAATAGCTAAACTCTATTGGTAATCAATAGCAAAGCAGAGTACCCTTTGTTTGCAGCTTATTGATTTTTGTTACGGTTCTAGCTAGAATATAAATCATAAAACTATTAGGATGAAATTTGCTCTTCTACCAATGACACGTTAAAGTGTTGATGTACTAATCCGGATCTTTATTAATTACAAGTTAAAAGTACTTGTCAGCGGGGATACCTAGTTTTGAAAAATAATGAAGGTGTTCATGCTTAAAGTACAAAATGTGGGGAAGGATGAAAATGAACTAAACTTAAGAGCTCAGCCTTCATAAGATTATATGTTAGGTATTTATGAAAAATAATCGATGTAAAATATCAATTATGGTTGTATTGGTAATTTTCTCTGCAGTAATGAATGACTGCAAACAAAGAAATGAAATGCTTAGCACTTGCGACAGTCGTAAATGTTATTTGTTTTGCGAAGGAATGGGTGAACAGTGTAATTTAACGGAATTGCTAAGTGGAATGATTGTAGGAGCTCACTCAGTGGTGACGAGTCGGATGGCGATACTTTCAAAAAACCAAATCACATCTTCTAAGCAAAAAACTTGATTTGGTTGCTGTCAACTAGCTAAGAATTAAGAGGGAAACAAATCAGAAAATTTCCAGATTTTAAAATAAAAATGGTTTATTTGACAAAAAACTACAGAAATTTTCAATTTTTGAAATTTGATTTCCAAGGCCATATGCATCTCACCAAGAAACCATACGGTAGTGAAATGATGAAAAAAAAATGTGGTAATTGAAAGACCATTGTAAAACATGTTTCTGATCACGTAAATTATTTTCCCTCTAGTCATCGAAACAGAAATATGAGGTCTTCAAGTCTGCCGAAATTTTAAGAAAACTTGCAAAATTTAGAGTGTTTCGGTGGGTAATTAAAGATAGCATATGCTTTGCACATGGATGCCATTCCATAAGCAGACGGTGAAATCGAGTACCTTGCATTTCTCGCCAAGTCTTTCAATTGAGGACACGATGGCAAATCATTTTTACTTCAAAAAATGTCTCAATATGCTCTTTCAATGGCTATCTATTTAAACTTGTTTTATTATTATACTAATCGTATAGTTTCCTGGCAAGGATTACAATAGGTAGACAGGGGGTTGATGCAGACCTTGATAGTCTCAGAATATTTTGAACTTTACATACAGAAAAAAGTAAGTTAGAAGCATATTTTTGTCCCCCTCTCCCAAAAAATATGGCCCGATGTACACCACACCCCGCCTAAGATGGAAACCTGGCCGCCATTTCTCACTTGCGATTTTCAACAAAAAATATTCTAACTGCTTTATCTCCGGAATGGTACACGATATTTTGTTGCATTTTTTTTATTAATTTCAAAGACAATTAATTTCTTCTTGAGAAGGTATGCCAAATTTGTAAATATGTAATTCATTTTTCTTATTTCTACGTTCTGAAAAAAAAAACAGTTTTTTAATGTTATTTTTCTTTAAAATGCCGATTTGAAAAAATAAGGACTTTTCTGGAACTCCTATATGTAAAGGTAGACATAAAAATTCTAAATTTTGTTTAGAAGGCAAGAGGCCAGAAGGCACTTTTAATTTAGTTTTAAAGCCATAGTTTCATTTTTAGTTGTTCCTTTTCTAGGGTTTTTATTTTTGTGAAAACAGGAAGGCGCTACGCTAAGCGGCATCGCTATCTTTTGGCAACGCTGAATGTTGCGGGCAGAGAAAGGTTACGGCGGGAAAGCGGCTAAAGTTTGTGTCCTTATTTTCATAAAAATATGTAATTTCTGGGAGAAGTGGCATTTAAAAATGAAAATGTGGCTACATAACTAAATGCAAAGTGTCATCTGGCCACTCGCTGCTAAATAAATTCTGAATTTTTAATGCTACATATATATGGAGTTCCTAAAAAAACCTCATTTTTTCAAATGCCTCTAAAAACTTGTTAAACTGAAATCTTTAAGTTCTCTTTTTGAGAGAATTTAGCCCTCAAGAGGGAGGGGGAACGGATCAACAGAGTAAAACAATAAAATATTTTGAAATTCGCAAAAAAATAAAATAAGATTTTTTTTTTTGAAACGAGGCAGCATGAAAAATTAAACTCATATTTCCAAATGGTGCATATCGTCTTAAAGAAAAGATAATTATCTTCAAAATAGAAAAAAGTAAAAAATATCGTGCACAATTCTAAGGTTAAAGCAGTTTGAAATTTTTGATGAAAATGCAAACTAGAAATGGCGGCCAGGTTGGCATCTTTGTCGGGGTGTATCTTGGGACAAAAATTATTTTGGGGGAAAAAAATATGCTCCTTTCTTACTTTTTTCTGCAATCAAGCTTAAAATAAAACTTGCTGATAAGGGTTTCTGGAGAGAGCATTAGCTAAATATCCTGAAATGTTCATGAGTATCTGTTTTTAAAAACTTTAATTACTAGGCTGTCATCCAGAAAAGGGGGGAGGGAGATAAAGAAGAAAACGTGTCTTTATGTTTAACGCGATCATCAATAACTATTTTATGATTGGGATGAATGAAGCGTGACTCAGAATTTTACGACAATTTTGTATAACGGTTCGAAAGTTTAAACTGACTGTATCTTAAACCTAGTTTTGAAAATAATGACTTCTTTCTCTTGAACTGAGGTATTGTTTTAAGAATATATCATATTATTTTATAGTTATGAAAAATGTTAGCTCCTGTTGCAATATTTTAAAAACGTATTTTTATTGTAATTTTCATTTGCTTAATCCGAGATATTTTTATTAAAACAATAGCTGCCTTGCCCGACGTTGCATTGTCTACCTTGAAAATAAAAGTTGCCATGTGACGCGTCTTCAACAATCAGGCTGAAATAAAAGAAAAAAAAAGTGTAAAATTTTCCGTGAATGGGTCGGAAAGAGTAACTTTGTGACTCAAAGCTTAAATTTAGACCACTTAAGGATTTTTTCAAAATTGTTATTTATAACGTAATCATTGCTATCAATAGCGTAAACATTTCGTTTCATGTATTTTTTTATGAAACCCCCCCTATGAGAGTTCCTGAGGACCAAAGAACCGCTTAAAAAACCCTTAGAATTTCTGAACATCAAATGCCCAATTTTCGTTCTAATTAATAAATGCACAATATTAATCTTATTCAATGTTTCAGTTTATTCGACGATACTCATCAGTTACCTTCATAAAATGAAATCAGTTATTTATGGAATACAGAAGTTGAATGCCTTTATTCTTGAAAAGTAAAATAATAAATAACAAAGTTTGATTTTACAAAATTGCAGATTACTACACACACGTGTTTCCGGGTTACATAGAACCCCTTTTTCAATGCAAACTAGTGAGCTTAATTTTGTGCAATTAAATGCTGTTTTTTTCTCTTTTTACAGTAATATGACTTCAATCAATCGAAAACGGTCTCTTTGCTTGTACAAATAAAAAATTGCAGATTACTACACACACTTGTTTCCCGGTTACATAGAACCCCTTTTTCAATGCAAAGTAGTGAGCTTAATTTTGTGCAATTAAATGTTGTTATTTCTCTTTTTACAGTAAAATGACTTTAATCAATCGAAAACGGCCTCTTTGCGTGTACAAATAAAAAATTGAAACTTAAAATGAGTAAAATGAAATGTAATACAATGTGCATGAAACGATTTCACAAGAACATACTTAAATGTGCTATGTTTATAGCCTTTTCTAGACAAAATGAAACTAAAAATTTGATTAATTTTAGTAACCAAATGTTTAATTTGTTTCTTAATAATAACAATCACTTCTCTGGATGAAAAATAACTCTCTAAGGGTTATTTTAAACTTCAAGCAGAAGTCTAAATTGATTATAAGTTGGTTAGATTCCTTCCCGGTAGAAAAATCAGCATATATATTCTTGAGAAATCGTTGCAAAAGCTGCAACCCTCTTGAGACAACCTAGACGACATTAACTACACATAAAGTTCTTAAGGAACGAAATCTGCTTCTAAAAATTTTACCCATCGCATTACTACAGTCGTTTTAGTTTATCTGACAAGCGTTTGAGCCATTTTTGTTAATATGTGGTATGGGTTGTACTTTATAATAAATACTTATGAGCTGTAAGCAACGCGAATCAGATAAAAGTAAGTTTTCTTAGTTCTAACTTTACGTGATTTAGTTAATCGTACTCTATGAATACTAACTTCGTACGGAAAAAAATATTTTAATGCAAATATGAATCATGTCATGAATGCTGCACGTTGTGATGTGTTTGCAAATTATGACGCTCTCACGTGAGCAGGTTTAGATCAATCCCGGGTGCCAGGTCGCTCGAGCGACTAAAAAACATGCCTTGGCGACTACTGCTTTCAGGACGAAAAGGAAAAAAACATATTAAAAATAATCTTCAATGCACTTGTAAAGTTTCCGTTGTTTTTGAAATTCCAACTCAACTGGTATTTTACAAGTAAAGTATTATTTACACTTGTAAAAATGTAGATATCTCAATCATCAACATTTTTTACTTTTCTTTTGAACAACTTACACTCCTGTTTGTGAAAATTGCAACACCATGAAGGAAGCATCATAGTTGAATGAAATTTAATACACAGTTGAGTGGTAATAGTACAAACAATTGATTACATTTTCAAACCAAATAAACAATGAAAAGAGATAGAAATTAGTATTTTGTGTGGCCATCACCTGCCGCAATAAGAGCTGCAACACGACTCGGCATGGAGTGAAACAAAGTTTGAATATCTGCCTGTGGAAGAGTATTCTATATTGTTTGTATGCACAACCAAAGTTCGTCTGTCGAAGCAACAGGACGAGGATCCCGAGCGAGACGCCGTCCAACGAAATCCCACACATGTTCAATCAGTGACATATCCGGGGAATATGCAGGCCAAGGAAGAAGCTGTACCTGCTGCGAATCAAGGTAGGATTTGACAGTCCTGGCGACATGTGGACGGGCATTATCCTGCTGGAATACAGCCCCTGGCAATCCCTGCAGGAAAGGAATAGCTTGGGGCTGTAAAACTTCGTTTATGTATCGGGTACTGTTCAAATTGCCCACAATTCGTAGCAATTGTGATCGTCCATGATATGCTATGGCACCCCAGACCATAACTTCGGGTGTTCGTCCACTGTGGCGTTCGATAATGCACTCAGGAATGTGCCGTTCACCGGCATAGCGCCTGACACAGATTCGGCCATCATGGTTCCACAAATTGAAGCGGGATTCGTCAGAAAAGACGACCTGCTGCCAACCAGCACGCCAGCTCCTACGCACATTGTCCCATTGTAGCTGCAGGGCGTGAGAGGAATCCTGTATAAAGGAATCCTTGTGCGCAGCCCACACTGCAGCAGACGTCTCCGAATTGATGAAGCACACAATGAAACACCTGTAGCTGTTGACCACTGTGCTGCCAAATGTCTAGAAGAATCTGTGCGATCCGTCAGCGCCATACACACCAAGTGTCTGTCATCGAGAGCTAACGTCACATTTCGGGGTCCACTCCCGGATTTCCGAGCTGTCCGACCCTCGTTCGTCCACTGTTTCCAAACACGCATGATTGTGCTGCTGTTACGCTGCATACGAGCGGCTACTGCACAATAAGACAATCCAGCTTCACGAAGGTCGACGATTCTGCTCCGTTCAAACTCCGAAATTTGCTCAAATTTCACTTTCTTTCGTCGAAGAGGCATCGTAAAGATTCAGTTAACGTTTACTTTAGCATATAATCACCGATAATCATACACACCTCGCTACAGCCGTCCATTTATATTCGGTTCGATCCGCCGTTCAGAGGGCGCTGCTTAGCATACACATGCGCTACCGGTCTGCAATTCTAATCATTTGCATATCATGCCCTACTTTACATTTCCTGCAATTTTCAGCTCACTCGCGTAAGTCCTTCGTGGTGTTGCAATTTTCGCAAACAGGAGTGTATTATAAACGCCAGACGTAGGTGTAAAATGATGTCAAAAAGTTAAGTAAGTTAGTAGAGTTAGATAATTTATTGAGAAAGAATAGAAGAGTTTAGTTATTTAGCCCCCAATTAAATTCAGAAAGCTGTCTATTTTCAAAAAAAAAAAAAAAAGAATGGTGCCTACATGCATACAGCTGAAGTACAATCTTCAAACCATTCTAAACTGGGCTAGGAACATTTGTCTTTCAATTACATAGTTCAAGGTAATACCGGTTTTCTGCATTTATTTTTTATTTCGTTTTAATGGCCGCAGAACTCGACTAGCATACCTTAACCAATACTAACGGTTTAAAAGTTCACGATTTGGAAAGCTTTGTTTTAACCAGTAGAGCTGCAGAGTGCACATTTCTGTACCTCAGAGCCAGAAGGACGTAAGTTATACAACCCAAATTCAAAATAATGGAATATCAGAACTGTTTGAACAAAACTTGTCGTTGAGTCGGGAAAAATGAACGCTTGCAAATTAAAAAGACTAAAAATCGTTATTCATGAATGGGTAAATCAATTTAAACAACTTTTCAAATATTATTTTAACAATTTTTGGATCATTACCACAATATAAAATTAGATACATTTTCTATATGGGTCAAAAAAATTAGAATAAACAATTATTCATCATTCAATGTGAAGTTTAAAATGTAGCGAAAAAATTTGCATACCTGTTACCCTATAGTTTGTCACAAGTGTGGAGCTTGGTGCCCGGAAAATTTTGCGCTCTTTTAAAAGCCTTTTATTGCTCAAAATGAGTCGTCAAGAGGATAAATAGGAAAAAAAAAACGAAGTTAATTATTATATCAATTCTTAAAGTTAGAAAAAACTATCCAACTCACTTCAAATGAACGTTTTACAATCTATGGTATCTAAGATTTTAAAGAAACATAGAAGGACTGACCAACTAAAAAGTAACCGAAGTAAACGAGGTAGAAAAATTGTAACACCTGACAGAGATGAACCCAAATTAAAGTAAATTGCAGTAAATAATCGTTGAAAAATATTTCTACGTCCATAAGTGTTGGACAGAATGTATAGTTATCTTATCCACGCCAACTACACTTGGACAGTTGCACAAACTGCAGTTGCAGTTGCGGATCTACGAAGTAAGACCAAAGATAAACATAAAGCAGAAATGTGCATAACTCTCCTGGAGCAAAGAGAAGCTCAGACAGGGCAATAAGGTTGAAATAGTATTATATTCAGTGATGAATCTTTTTTTGAAATATCTGTGAACAAAAAAAGTGTTCAAGTTTGACGTTTAAAAAGAAAAGCGTATGAGAAATCTTGTGGAAGACGTTTCTCCACTTTGACACATACTTCTTGATTTGTGGGTGCATGAGGGCTGCTGGAATGTTGAAGTTATGTATATCTTAAAATAAAACAATGCGTGACTTCCGCTGTTTATCAATAATACTGCATGATACTTCATCTGAGGCACAGCAGTTACACATTTAGTGACACATTTTATCTTTCAGCAAGATTCTTACTCAGTGTCGCATCTCTACATCGACTCATAGATTTTAAACAGAAAGAAGAATTTTGGTCTTAAACTGGTCAAGCAATTCTGCCAATCTCAATACAATCAAAAATTTGTGGTACCGTCAAAACTAAAGAAAGCGGTTCAAGACCTGGGGCCCGTCAACTAAATTGATTTCATTACCGTATTGAAGAGGGCAAGGAAACTGTTAGAGAGAGAGAAGATGAATGGGGGGTAAACAGATGGTAGAATCCGTGTGAGAAAGGGTTAAAGATTTGAATCCAGCAAAAAATGATGCATTATACTATTGATATTGCTTCTTTTGAAAGTGTTTTCCCTTCTTTAATTTGAATATTCTAATTTTTTGACTCAATGAAAATCTTCATCATTATAAACTTTTGGATTATTCTGTCTGAGATTATTTTTAATTGAGTACATTTGAAATGAAATGCACTTTAAGGTCTAAGAAAGGTGGCACGTTCATTTAAATACCTAATTTTCCCTTATATATGGTTAGAATAAACTTTTTTCCAAAAAGTGGAAAGTATTCTATTATTTTGAATTTGGGTTGTATTATGGTAATTTTACAAGAGGAAGGAAAAACGTTTTTCTCGCGCATGCAAAGGATGGGAAGCGCGCTCTTTTAACCCAAGCAGAAAATTAAAAAGGATTTTTTTTTTCAAGAATTACGTTCACATGGGTCGATGCGGAATAGGCTTTTACATACAATGCACTAATGATCGGAAAATCGCAGTTTTTGGATCAGCAGTTTTTGGAGTCTGGCTCTAAGATACAGATTTATCATGCAAGATGTAGAACTGGACTGTAAAAGAAGAAATATTGCAATGTGCAAAATAAGCATAAAAAATCAAGTTTTGTTTAATTAAAAGAAACTTTACGGTTTAGGCTCGAACTAGAAACTGTAAAGGGATCCTTTTCTTTACCCTTTTTTTCAAGCATTGAGGCTAATGCGCAATTTAAAGGCATATCTATTTATTTTTAAGTTTATTTTCCCTCAGTGCCGCATGTCGAAACCCATTTTTTTTCGCTGTTAGATGTCGTTTATCGAAAATAGCAAATTTTCGGAACACCCTTATGTATAAAAGGCTGTCCACAATTGATGGCACACTTTGACGGGAGAGTAGGGTTCGTGAAATTGTGGCAGTTTGCGACAAGGGAAGGGTAGGGGGAAACAAGAAGAGCAACAACATGCAGTTTTTAAAGAAAAAATAGTGTGACTTGTGACAAATGTGGGGGGGGGGGGTAAAGTGTGACACTTTGTAACGGGGGGGGGGGGGGGGCTCAGAAACGTAGAAAAAAAATGCGACATTTACGGACATTCCCTATATGATTTAATTCAAGTTTCTGTATGTTTTAAAATTAAACGCTTTTTAAACTAGCGGTGTGTGTGCGTGTTGTAAAAAACTTTTTTGCTCTTCCAATTTCATTGAATCACAAATTTAGATACCAAACTTTCAAGTTCTCTTATCGTAGTGAAACTTCTAGAGATATTAAAATTATAGTTTTTCATTTCATTATCACATTTGATGATTATAATTCGTTTTTTTTCCCCTTGTTAATGTTGTTTTGTATTTTTGCTTGTCAGCAATATATTTTACGTGCTTTTCTTCCAAAAACTTCCTACGATTTAACGTGTAGACTCATAATCTTCATATAGCACGTGAGAAGTGGTAAGTTCTTCCCATGAACAATGTGGGATAGAACCCGAGTCGTCTGAGGGAAAGATTAAAGCAGTGGAGAAAGCAGGGCACTTTTTGAGCATTTTTTAAATCTACACTTTGATTTCGCAAGTAGTTCAAAAGAAAAAATATAGTCGTATTTCTTGATAAACTCGCAATCACTTCAAGATGAAATAATTCCTTTTAATTGGAAAAAGGGTTCTCAGAACTGGATATCTCCAGTTTCCTTATTTTTTTTTATTTATGTGGGGGAATGTGGGGCAAAGTGAAATGGCTTGGCAAAGTGAAATGGTGTTTTTAGTCCGCTTTTAGTGCCACCTAACTGATAATTTAACTATATAGTTACACATGTAGTCTATTCCAGTCAAGAAAAAGTTACCTCACGAAAATCAAAGAATATGTTTATGCAAGCAATTTTCAAAAATTGATGCTCTTATTTTAATATTTTGTTGTAAGTCAAAAAAAAAAAAATGTTTTTGTTCATATTATTAAATGATAAAATTCTTGCTATTAACATTTTAAATATTAATTGAAACCTACTAATATTCGGTGCAGTATTTATTTGTTTATTATTAAGCTTATTTGTATTTTAAATACTTTGTAGAGTGAGTCAAGTGCATGCGGTGCAAAGTGGAAGGAGAAAGTTTAATAGTTCATTTCAGTTACTTATTCAAATCCCTTACGTATTTATTTATTAATTATTTCATTTAAATTCTTTCAATTAATAGTTTCCTTTTTCATTCCTTCACTTACTTATTTTCTTATCCATTCACAATTTTACTCATTGATTTTTCTCAAAAATTAATTAATTCTCAAAAATTAATTAATTCATTTATTGTTTCCTTTTCTTCATTTGATCAAAAATATTTTTAATAATCGAATTAAAAATATTTCATTCGAAAAACAATTTATTTTTCACTTTGCCCCATGAAAAAAAAAGGAAAGAAAAATTTCCACCTTTTTTGGGAGGTACAAATTTACTGCAAAAAATAAATTTTCTTGCAAGAGTGTTCTATCTTTATGCTTCTTAATTTTCAGAACAAATTTCCAATTTTTTTCTTTTTGAAAAAAGTAAGTCATCTTAAAACTATTTCACTTTGCCCCACATTCCCCTACATTAGTTTGATTCTGGTACAATATTAGCGATATTTCATGCAAATTCTTTTTGCTAGAGTTTTTATATTTGATTCAATTTTTTGAACATAATACAAAACAGCTGTAGTTTGTAATCAAGAATACCTTTTTGATCAACTGAACTAATTCCTTTAAACGCAAAACAAGATTTTCGAAAATAGAGAAAATTATTTCCAAAAAGCTCTTATGTCTTGAATAGCGAACCGTCCAATTGCTAATTGTAGAACGGGCGCCATTTCTGCTTATTTGCCTTTGGGGGTAAAGAAAAGTTTGTAAATGCTAGATTCCGCCAATCGGAGATCTCCGCGTCACCCACGTGATACCGGTGTGGAAAATGGTGAAAGTGATTGCATAAATGGAGGTGGAATGATACGTAAATTCAGAGATAGACTGAGAACTCTTCACCGGGGGTCATCAAAAGCATCTCGTCTCATTGCAGGAGGTAAGAGAACATTTTTCTCCCTAATTGACTCGGAGAAGTACGCTAGAGCGAAATTATTTCTAAAGCGGAAAAGAATTTAGAGCTAAAATAGAAATTTTTTAGACCTAAAGTTCAGTTTAAGTAATTTCTCGAGTTTCTCACTAAAAAAAATGTTAGGAAAAATTAATGAAGTTAAAATATTTTTAATATAAGTTATTTGAGCACTTGAAATGAAACATTAAGCAATGTTTCAGTGCTTCATATCGTTTCAAAAGCTGATTCCTTTCTCAGCGAATAAATATTTATTAACTCGTTCAAACGAATGTAAGCAGGATCAATTTTTTGAAATAATGAGAAATTTGTGAAACTTTAAAAAAGCGCTCTGATTTTAATTGATTGGTTAATTCAATTTCCTCAAGTTTAAATTGAGCGAATAGTTTAGAGAAATAAATGTTGCTCTTTAAAAGCGTCCCTCTCCTTTTTATTATTGTATGAGCATTAAAATACGAAAAAATAATATAATTTACATTTTAAATTAACCTACGATTCTTCTTTTCCTGACAATCCTTTGTCTCTGTCGTTAGTTCTCTATTTTGTTTTACATAAGTCCTTGAGGGACAAAATGTATAAAAATAGCTCATTGTTTTAAAATTTTAGTTTATTCATTTATTCATTGTTTAGATACAGTGGCTCCCAAAAGTGTTCGTACACCTGCGACTTTCAATGAAATAGGACCCTATCCATTGGTTAGAATTAATATTTCGGAATAGATATTTAATTATAAGATCTATGATCAATTTTCAACAAAACTACATAATTTAAAAAAAGTTATTGAAACTTAATTTTCAATTAATCAAAAAACCAAAAAGTGCCGGAAATTTTATCTCACAATTCTTTGTGCACTTTAAAAAATGTCTATATATTATTGAATAATCTAACTTTTTATTAAGTTGTTATTTAGTAGAATATCATGCAGTATCAACAATACCTTTTAGACGTCTAGGAATAGATTTCATTCTTTTTTCTTTCTTCTTTTGCGTAATTTCTGAGTAAGTGTTCAATCACACGTCGAGTCTTACTGTTTTAACTCTATTTTCATTTCGAAGCCGTATTTTCGTAATCAAGCCTCCAGATGTCTCTAAATATGTTACATTAAGTTCAAATCTGGAGATTGAGGGGTATTTTCTAAACTTTAGGACAATTTCCGAGTCACTAGACGCAAACATGAAAAACCGTGTGCTTCTTACCGTTATGTTGATGAAAAACAAAGTTATTTCCGATAACCAAATTTTTAGCTAAGAGTTTAAAATTGGTTTATAAAATATTTAAATGAACGGCATGATTCATTATTTCATCAAAAAATTCCAAACTACTAACTCCTGATGCTGATATGCACCCTCACACAAGAACACCTTCACCGTCCTGATTAACTGATCCAACTAAGTTCTTAAGATTAAGTTCCTAATTTTTTTTCTATTTACAATTATGCAACAATTTAACCCAAAATGTTGAATTCATTTTTATCTGTAAGTAAGACGTAATTCCAAAACGTTTTGAGCTTATTTATCATTGATTTTGTGACGAAAAGCGTAAGCTTACTGTTTTTCGCACGGCCAAGAAAATTTCTGCGGAAAGAAGTCCCATTTAATCCAGCTAATCAGAGAACTTTGCGAACAATTTTAGGTGAAAATTAAATGTAAAAAGTTCCATTTAACTCTGCAGAAACTTTTACAGCACTCAAATGTGTATTTTTCATAAATTTTTTAACTGCAAATCTCCGATCATGCTTTGTCAACTTTGCCTGTTGACCTTTTCTTACCTTGGTTTCGGTTTGATTCTTTTGTTTAAAGCATTTTATCAAGCATTTACTATGAAATGGAATAAATTAACTAATTTAGAGACATTTCAAACCAATTTAACGCTACTGTGAGGAATAAAATTGAATTTCGAATGGTGTTTGTGGTTTTTTACGAATACCTGCCATTTTATAGTAATAAGCACAATATTAAGGAATAAATGAACAAAAAATTAAAGTCAAATGACTTTTAAGTGTCAACACAATGCAAAAATAATTAAGAAAATGACATATAATAATTTTAATCATGAATTTATTCGAAAATATTTTGTGGGGTATTATTTCTCTGTCGCTTCGTTTTTCGATCCATTTCAAAAAGAAGATAAATCAATATTTTGAAAAAAATACAGGGTTTTATTTAGAATGACATAGGAATGATGTGAAAAAATATTGGACTTCATATTCGAATTCAGTTTTGCGTCATTTTGGTATTATTGAAAAATTTCAAAGTCTACGAACACTTTTGGCAGCCACTGTAACTGATAAAATTTTCATCAAAACAAGAAATTTTGCGTTGACGCGAATGTTCAAAATGTGGGTGAAAACAGTTAGTGGGCAGTTCATTTTGATGGTTTGCTCCAAAATATTCATTAAAATAGTTTTAATCTATGAATTAACTATTTTTTAACATTAAATAAATATAGAGATGTAATTAAAATCATAATATTACGATCTAGATAGAAGTTGATTAATTCTTAAACAATTTGGTGATGCTTCCGTTAAAAACATTTAGTTTAAAGAACATTTCAAACAATCGAACTTGTCAAAATGTTCTTAAAACTCATTGCGTCATTGACTTTTTGAAAGAGATATATTCTTTATGAAGGGATTCGCCTTTTATTGCATACAGAAATGACTGTTTATTGGTTGAAGTTATTGTTAAAAAACAGTTTAAATAAGGAATTGATTAATAAATTTATAGACATTTGTCATGATGTCTGGGAATGTGGGGCAAAGTGAAATAGTAAAGATAACTTACCTTTCTCAAAATAAACAAATTAGATTTTTATTTGGAAAATTACAGTTCATAAAGAAATAACAAAGTATTTTATAATACATCTTGCATTGAAACACTACTTTTTATTTTTTGCAGTAAATTTGTACCTTCAGAAAAAGGTGGAAAATTTTCCTTTTTTTTTCATAAAGCAAAGTGAAAAATAAAACTTTTCTCTAATTAAATATTTTATATCTTATTATTAAAAATGTTTTTAACCAAATGAATGACGAACTAATATAATAAATGAATAAATAAATAGATGGCGAAACAATAATCGAATAAATAACAAATTAATTGATTAATGTTTTAGAACTAATAAATGAGAGAGCAAAATAGTGAATTAATAATAAAATTAATAAATAAATAAATAATTGGATTGTTAAATGAAAGATTGTAATTGAATTAATCAGTATTGAATTCATAAGGGATTTATCAAATAATTGAATAACAAAACAAAATGAACTATAACACCTAGCACCGCATAAACTTTACTAATTAAATAAAGCATATAAAATAAAAATAAGCTTAATATTAACTTAAAAAATACTGCACCGGATATTAGTAGGCCTCAAATAAAATTAAAAAAAAAAAAATGTTAATAATCGGAACTTTATCATTTTATAATGACAAAAAGAATTTTGGAATGACAAAATATTACAATATGCTTATTACTTTTTCAGAACTGTTTGTGTTATCATATGCTTAAGAATAACTTTTTCCAGACTGGGGTAGCTTAATTTGTTACTACATAGTAAAAATACTATCAGAGAGGTGGCTCTAAAAGCAGTGTTAATAGTTCATCATTACAGTTTGCCCCGCTATTTCACTTTGTCCCACATTCCCCTACATTTAACTGAAATTCGTGATTTTTTTTTAAAGAACTTGATCTAAATGGCGTGTACGTGGGGCAAAGTGAAATAGTTATGATGACTGAGCCTTTTCAAAATGAACAAATTGAAAATTTGTTTTGAAAATTACAGTACATAAAGTACATTATATTATTAATAAAACTTTCATTGAAACATTACTTTTTATTTTTGGCAGTAAAATTGTGCCTCCAAAATCAAGTGGAAAAAATTCACTTTTTTTTTCATGGAAGCAAAGTGAAAAATGAAATATTTTTCGAATAAATTTTTTTTTTCGATTGTGAAAATTATTTTCCTCTTTACCCAGCATGCACTTGAATAATTGTGAAAAATATTTAAAATAAAAATAAGCTAAATGTTAACTAAATAAACACTGCACCGACTATTAGAAGGCCCCAATTAATGTTTAAAACGTTAATAAGAAGAACTTTATCATTTGATAGTATCAAAAAATTTTTGACCGACAACAAAGTATTACAATTTTAGTTCCATTGTCGAAAATAGCTTGTATTATCATATGCTTTGATTTTCAGAGGCAATTTTTTCTTGACTAGAATAGCCTATATGTTACTCTATATTTAAAATATTGCTAGGTAAGAGCGCTAAAAGCGGAGTAAATATTTCACCATTTCACTTTGTCCTGCTATTTCACTTTGCCCCACATTCCCCAACTAGCAAGCATAAAAATATCTTTAAATTGTTTGACATCATGCAGTTGTCGAGTTCAAAAGATGAATATTTGACTATTAGCTAAAATGATTTTTATCTAATGTTTCTTTATATGATTTTGATGGATAATTTCCAAAAATGAAGTTAAATATGAGAATGAGAGAGAATGTTCCTTAATTGACCAAGAGCTGACCCCCCCCCCAAAACGCGATTTATCTCTTTTATGGCGGGTGGCCGGTTAAAAAATTAACAAATGTGTTTAAAAAACTTTGGCTCTAATCTCCCCCACTAATTTTGGGTCACATGCTGCGCAGGTGGATGAAAGGTCAAAATAATAATAATAAAAATAGCGTGATAAGTTAAATGGCTAAAAATTATATAATAACATTAAATTAATAAGAAAAAACTTGTAGCAAATCCCCCTCCCCAGATATAGTGGGGCAAACGTGGTGCCCCCGTGAGGTGAAATATCGCTTGTTAAAATTTAAAAAAATGATCACTTTCGTGTGTGTGGGGGAGGGGATTTTACAGGGTATTTGTTTCATTATTTTGAATGCCAAAAAAATCCCCACTAGTAATTATGGGCCATTTTGTTAAAAAAAAAGTTTTTGTTTCTCTTTATTTGGTCCGAGTCGAGTACTATTCAAACTTTCGCATGACCGCTTAAGTTGTAAAAAAAAAAAAAAAAAAAAAAAAAAAAAAAAAAAAAACACGTAGCAAATCCCTCCCTATGTTGGGGCGAACGTGGTGCCCCCACGGGTGAATTATCGATTGATAAAATAAAAAAAAATGATCACTTTCGTATGGGGAGATTTTACAGAGTATACATTTAATTGTTTTAATTGCAAAAAAAAAAAAAATCCCCCCTCAGTAAGTATGGGTCTATTCGACAAAAAAATTGAATTTAAATTAGAAATTTTGAATTATTTTCAAAATAAAAGGAAGCAATTCAGCGTCCGTACATCTGCTTCTACCCTTCTGTGCTTAGTATGGAAAAAAAAGGAGACGAAAGTAGACGCTTGTGATGATTTCTTCTTGCTGTTTAGAGGGCAGTTTCGGCAGTGATCAACAGGCCAACACCCAATACAGTGAAGTCGCTATAGCTCAGGGATCTCCAACCTTTTTCACTCGCGGGCCACATGGTAAATTTATGGTGACGAGGCGGGCCGTTCCAACAATATTTTAGCTCAGATGGTCTATTTATCTTTACCCTCCCCCCTCCACCCATATATCGCGAATATATATATTTTTTGGCTGACTTGGAGGGAATTCTTCAAAGAAGCAATTTTATTCTCTCGTAGTTTACCAGTTAAACTGTAAAATTTGCTCTTGTATCATAAGGTCTACGGACATTAAGTTCTTTCAGAGCAACGACAGTCTCTTTGCAAATACTACATGATGCTTTATTATTGCTGTCGATCATAAAATAATCACGTGTCCACTGTTTATTAAAAATACGGTACTCAACTTTCCGTTTTTTTTAAAAGAAGTCATTGTGATACTAAATAACGCTATAAAAATAAAAGATAATGTCTACGATTTCTACGAACTTCGTGAGGCGTGTGAAACATCAATTTACATTTCTACACCAGGGTTGACAGATAAAAATTTAGAAAAAAAGAGCCAAACCCCTCGTGATATTAGCAAATAAAAAAGCCAACCTGAGCGAAAACCGTCCTCTCTTCTAGATAGATTTTTTAAGTGGTTGGGAATCCATTTTCCCATTTAACGGTAAAAAATGACTAAAAAACGATTTAAATTGACGGTAAAGGGATTTTAAATAATTATTCGTAATTAAAAATAATGTCTCAATTATATTCTAACGAGACTGTATCTGTTCCGAAAAAAAAAATGTAAACTTCCCACGGGCCGGACAAAATCTGTTTGCGGGCCGTAGGTTGGAGAGCCCTTTTCCGAGTTCTTAACAGAAGCGGATGGATATCATCGAGATTACAGCAAAATTTTTATCAAATTAGATAGACACTATCACAACCAATACGCTAAAGGTAAATAAATCTACATTTATTACCAAATTATTATTTTTAAAATTCATTTAATGCATCGGATTAACGCATTAAAATTTATTAGTAAAAAAAAATCGTTATTGCAATTTTAAGCTGAAATCACTTTTATTTGTGAAATTGACCCATAATTACTTTACTGAAGAGGGGGGAGGATTTTTTTTTTTCAATTTAAACAATTAAATGTATCCTCCGTAAAATTCTCCCCCCCCCCACGAAAGAGATCACTTTTTTTATTTAATCAGTCGATAATTAACCCCTGGGGGACACCACGTTTGCCCCAACATAGCTAGGGGGGGGGGGGGTGCTACGTGTTTTTTTGTCGAATAAATATTTTCAAATTTTTTTTTTACAATTTAAGCGGTCATGCGAAAGTTCGAATAATACTCGACTCGGACCAAATAAAGAGGAACAAAAACTTTTCTTTTTGACAAAATGACCCATAATTATTGGGGGGGGGGAGGATTTTTTTTTTTTGGCAGTCAAAAAATTAAACAAATACCCTGTAAAATTCCCCCCTCCCCACGAAAGTGTTCATTTTTTTTAATTTTAGTAAGCGATATTTCAACCCGGGGGGGGGGGGGGCACCACATTCGCCCCAACATATCTGGGGGGAGGGGAATTTGCTACGTGTTTTTTCTCATTAATTTAATGTTAGTATATAATTTTTAGTCATTTAACTTATCACGCTAATATTTTTCTTTTTTTTTTCGACCCTTCATCCACCCACGCAGCGTGTAACAAAAATTAGTGGGGGAGGGGGGGGATTAGAGTCAAAGTTTTTTTAAATACATTTTTTTATTATTTTAACCAGCCACCTGCCGTGAAAGAGATTTTTTTTTCTTTTTTTTTATAAAAAGTTTGTCCTGAAGACAAGGCACTAAATTATGATTAAATTCAAAACGTTCCCTTGTGGAACAGAGATAGCATTCAGGAGACGAAACAACACCTGGGTCATTTCCTTCAAGAAGTGTAACTTTTCTGTCACACGCTTTTTACAGTAAAAAACTTTTAAAAACATTACTAAGTAAACTGTTCCTTAATTACATCAAAAAGATATCTATTTAAGCAAACCAACAATTTTTTTAAAAATAATTTTTATATTAATATATTTTTGGTTCACAGCATGTGAATTCTCACCACCGTGGCATGTCACACATCTTGTGTGACAGTTAATGTTCCTTCATAACCTGTTTAATTGAAAAAATATATTTTTTTGTTCATTATTACTTCAACAAGCGTCTCAAATGCTAAATGTTTAAGTATATTAAATTTTTTAATATTATGATTTAGCAGGGGTGCCCACAGGAAGGGATTATGGCGCAAGTTGCGCCATCAAATTTTTTTTAGGGGGGGGATATTTAAATTTATTCAACAAGAATTAGTAAGATGCATAAATAATATTTTTTTGACGTACTCCTTCCACCATTTTGTAGCAGATCTCTTTTTCAATGAAGATCATCTCAGAGATGGGATGGTGTCAGAGTATCTGTTGCAAAAAAGATTTAGATGGTTTGATTTTAATTTGTCCTGAATTTTTCTGGAACTAGTACAGTTCTGTATAAAAGAAAGGAAAAAAAAAATGATAAAATATTTTTTTTTTAATCTCTTTAAAAAAAAAGTTAAATAAGAATTTTGCCATATCTCCAGCTTTCCACATATTCATTAACAACGGAAAAAATCAATAGGTACTAGTTTTAAAGTTAAAAAAAAACCATATTTTTTAGCCCTAGACTGGCCAATATTAGTATGGATTATTTACAAACAAATTTGAGTTTAATACTGTTTAAGGCTTTCACGGCCGGCGTCAATATGGGGAGATAACATTTCCGGGCCATTAGATTTCCCATGTTACAAGGGAGTCCCCTTGTTTATTTTCAGACATAAAGAAGTGGTGAGATTTTTGTTGAAAAACAAGAAGATAGGTTTTCTTTTAAAAACCAAGTGTGGTTATTGGGAATTGTCACATCCGTAAACCTGCATTTCAGGAATGTAAATTAATGTAAAACAAGATGTGCACATGTTTTCATATGCTTATCATGTGCAGATTGCGCCAAAAAAGAAAAGAAATCCTTTCTTAAAAAATGTTTCCATTAGGCCTATATTAATTGAATATTCCTCACCTCCGTGACTGACCTTATCAATTTCATTGTTTCTGAGGTCAGAATAAATGATAAGGGGGAAATACATCAATCTTAGACTGTCTACCAAAATTATAAATTACCAGTGTATTCCCAAATTTACTTATTTGGAAATATTTAAATACTATACTATTTTTAACACAAATTTGAACTGAAAGGATAACTAAAATACCATACTTTAATTAAGAGCAAGAATCTGAGAAAGTGTCACGCTTGTGATTCATCCCATCTCAGATTTCCTCATAAAAAATTATCAATTATTACTTATCTTGTTAAAAGCCCAAATCCAGAATTTTTTGTTCTAAAGTTGAGTTGTTCAGTTATGGGCCCTTAAAGGTCAACGCGCGGCAGCAAAAACTGAGCGGGATTTTTAAGACACTTAAATGGCTGTGACCACACTTGTTGCCAAGAACAATTTGCCTTCAAATTCTTTTTGTGTATGAAGTAGAGAAGGTTCAAACTTCACAAAATGAATGCTAAATTTGTGGCAAGTTGTTACCGAAAAGTCAATGAAGGAACAAAAAAGTGGCATTTTTGACCTTTTTTTAGTATTTTTGAGGTCCAAAAACAGATTGCTCCTTTCAGTTGCCACGACAAAAGTACTGTGGCTTGAAAGATAAGATTACTCACTTTAAAAAATGCATAATTAACCAGAGGCAAGTTTAATGTGCTTTTAGTTACATTAGTCCGAAATGAAGAAAATGTCACATTTTACTGATATTCAAACTGCCTTGCGAGAATAACATATTGAAATAATTATTTTGCCCTGTTATTGGTCTTACCAAAACAGTAAATTCCATTGAGGTGAAGTGCTTTAAATTAAAAAAAAAAAAAACTTTGCCTATTTTTGTCGTCATGGCTTTTTGCTTCTTCATACTATTCGCCTGAATTACTTATTTTAATAATATAGTTTGCAATATAAATTGATATTTTATTGTTCTGTGACACACATATATGATACTTTGCAACTTCATTTAATTTAACATTAGACATTAATAACATTTAAACTTTGTATATTTAAGTGCAAAGTGATTTAGTCAACATTTTCAATGTTATTGTATTGAAGGTTATGATGTAGCATCAGCAAAACATGTCTATAACGCACTTACTTATAAAGGACGTTCGAGAAATGCCAAAACTTCAGTTATTGAAATTAGTAAAGAAGAATGTTCCATTGAAAGAAATAAAATACCAGATATCCAATCATACCATTCTATCAAATTTGAAAATAATGCTATGATATTCTGGAAGTATTTCGAAATTAATTCAGGGAAATAGGTTTTGGTATAGCAACTTGGACTTTAATTGCAGTTTTCAAATAATTCGCCCATTCGGCTCAGAAAAAAAGTCCGACAGAAATCAGAGCCAGAAATCTTTATGTATTGGCCGAAAATTCGTAAGCTTACGGTTTTGTCCAGCAGACAAAAGTACTTGCACATTTGAAACTGCCGATGAATTATCAATTAATATAGTAAGAGGCGAGTACAAAATTTCTAAACTTCTCTCAAGAATGGATAAAATTAAAAATATAGTTGCAAAAAGAGAATGGAGACTATTACAAATAAAAAAAAGGCTATCCAATTATCAACTCTTGTGAAAGTTCTACTGCATCGAGTAGCTATGCAATGTTTTCAAGTCAGATTTCACAATATGGCTGGGCATTAAAGCCAAAAAAAAAGGATGAAAAGTCACGCGGCGAAACCAAAATCAAAAGCAATTTCTTCTTGAGTGCTTCAACTAAGAAAAAAAAAGGCGACAGTACTTTGGCCGCAGCAGCTGAAAGGTACAATCTGTTTTTGAACCTCAAAAATGATAAAACACATAAAAAATGCCACTTTTTCATGACCTCCATTGACCTTGCGGTAACAACTCGCCACAAATTTAGCATTCATTTTGTAAAGTTTGAACATTCAATCCTTCATACCTAAGAAGAATTTGGTTTCAAATTGTTCTCGGCAACAATGGTGGCTCATAGCAATTACCATGTCTCAAGAATCCGCTCTGTTTTTGCTGCCGCAAGTTGACCTTTATGGGCCTTTAAAAACTGAACAGCCCAACTTCAGAACAAAAAATTCTGAATTTGGGCTTTTAACAAGACAAGTAATAATTTTTTTTTTGTAGAAAATCTGAAATGGCATGAATCAACCCATAATGCTAGGCGTGACAGTTTCTCAAATTCCTGCTCTTAAGAGTGCTAAATATTAAATTCGCACTAATCATTAAAATAGCTCATTGTTAGCACAGTTAACTAAATTATTTCTTTGATATTAAATTGGCCTCTATTTTAAGGCATTAAAAGTTTTTTTTTCGTGAACAAGGTATTTTTTTTTTATTTATGAGTAAAATAATTGGAACTTAGCTGGGCCATTGTTTATGGTTACTTCTAGTAGGAAACACTTTCATGTAAGAATTTAAAAAAAAGAAAAGAGAAGAAACAAAAGATTTTGAAATTGAAAAGAAAAAAAAAAAAACATCGTACAAAAGCTACTCATTCTGGAGAATGACCCACCTATGCGGTGTAAGTATCCGTATAAAAAGTTACGAGAAGTGGCAGTGGAAGTTTTGCCACTGCTATGTGAGGAATGAGGGGCAAAGGTGAAATAGTGAAATTTTTGCTCTCTGTTTTGCGCCAACTATCTGGTAATGTTTATATAGTAACACATATAGTTTATACCATCCAGAAAAAGTTGCCTCTGAAGATCAAAGCATGCAATACTACCAGCAATTTTCTAAATTTGATTACTCATATTGTAGGGTAGACCGGGGCATATTTACGCGATTATTTTTCAATGTTTTTTCTAATTTTTATGTTTTAACTTAGGAAATTTTAGACATTGCGGTTTTATGAAGCAGTTAATGGAGTAAAAATTAGTATATTCAGTTGTTGCTCAGCTAGTGTTTTTAACCGTTAAAAAAATTATTTTTGACTCCAAGTCGGTTGCGTAAACTTGCCTCAGATACGGGGCACGTTTACGCATATTTATTTTGACACCTAACATGGTTCTGTTAGTGTTTTGAACATAATATTTTACTAACGCTAAAATTAGGCAAATTTATTACAGACTGAATTGTGTGTAAAGTTGAAGCTGAAGGGGATTGAAGACAGCACTATATGATTGTAAGCTATAAGATACGAATGTGTAACTTGATTAAAAATTAAATGGTAATTTTGAAAACTAAATAGCCGGAAAATACTAAAAAAATGTGAGATAGTTTGGAGCGAAAAACGTGTCAGTGGCACGTTTGAGTAAGACACAGTAAAGGTGCTCCGACGTTCAACGCGCAAACTTGTCCCGTCACCAAGTTAGGATTTATTTTCAACGAGCAAAAAAATTTAATAACATTTCAGTTCGTACAAATACAATTCTCAAAAAGGGATGAAATTCTGCAAATTTTTATATATAAGTTTTTTCTTAACTAAATATTATTTATTCACAATAAGCTTCAAAACGTTCAACACAAAATTTACTCAACTTGGTAGAAAACATATTATTCTTTCTGCATGCTAGACCGAAGTTCGACTAATGCTCAAAAACTTGTGAGAATATTTGCTAGGGAGTAGCATTAATTTGTTATGACTACTGGCACTCCAGTTATAATTCGTTTTGAAAAAAGGGCACTGCGTAAACGTGCCCCGGTCTACCCTAACATTTTGTTGCAAGTCAATTTTTCTTTTCAAAGCGATAAGGTTCTTTTTATTAACATTTTAAATATGAACTGAGATCTACTAATATTCGGTGACGTATTTTTTTAATGTTAATTTTTATTTATTTTAAATACTTTTTTTATTAGTCAAGTGCATGCGGGGCAATGCGAAATAGTTCATTTCTTACTTATTCAATTCTTTTTTTTCATTTAATTGTTTTTTATTTATTTCCTTTATGCTTTTATTATCCATTTGTTTTTGCATTCATTCGTTTATTTTCTCATTAATTTCACCAAAAATATTTTTAAAAATCAAATGAAAATTAGTTAATGGAAAATATTTGATTTTTCACTTTGCCCCATAAAATAAAAAGGGAAAATTTTTCACTTTTTTTGAAGGTAGAAATTTACTGCCGAAATATAAGTGTTTCATTGCAAGTTTTATTCTGAAATATATTGTTCTTTCTTTATGTACTGTAACATTCAACGAGTAAATGTCCTATTAGTTCATTTTGAAGAGGGTAAGTTACATTAACAAAGATATTTTTCTCCCACATCTCCACCGATAGTTCTTCAGAATCTAAAGGTCATTCTGGCTTCCGTTTGTTGTTTTTGAGAACTCTATGGTGATCTTGTTAAACTCAACAAATTTTTGGGCGGAAATAGAGGTTATTTATCAAGCTCTGTCTCTAGGCCTTCTGTCATAGATTATATGAAGGTTGTTCATTTTGACTCTCAAGTCCAATTGCAGAATTTTCGTTAACAGCTTGCGACAGAGTTTAAAAAACCCAAATACAGTCTAGAAAGAAACCCTGCATTAGTTGACTCATATCACTTATGGTAAATCATCCCCAAGGAATAACTGAAAATAAAATACTAAATCTAAAATTTACGAGTGAGAAGTATGCGAGAAAGTTTCAAAATAAAATTGAAAATTGAGGTACGTGTTTAAAACATGGTAAATAAAGAAAAACAAAATGAGCCATCTAAAATTCTAAGCAATAAGGTGGGCTAAATTTATTTTAGCAACCTCTTTGTTTACAATTTCACCTTCAATGAGATGACATCTGCATCTAGCTCGGTTATGACTATTCCACATTGATGAGTCCGTAACAAGGACGAAAGTTTAGTCTCTGGATGGTATACGGGGCTGTCGGTATATTCCATGTACATTAGGGTGTCCCAAAAATAACGCAAGTCGATTTTTCAAGTCGCGCAACCTTTTATATTTTTTCTTTTAGGTCAAAACATTGTAAAAAAAGTCAGATAATTTGAACAGCGGTAACCCGTGCCGACTCGCGAGGCTGAAAGTGTGAACCAGCACTGTGTACTAGATCGAATCGAAATTTTTTTTTTTGGAAGTTTGAAACTTTATATTGATGCATCGCTGCCCCTATAGCCCCACATTTACCACAATTTTTTCAAATCAAAAAATATTTAGGTGTCTAGCAGGAGACCTAAAATTTGAATTTTTGCAGAACACTGATTTTTTTTCTATGTATTTTTTTAAAAAAATGCAAAGTAAATTTTAAGAAGTTATCAAGCTAAAAATTCAAGCAGTAGAGTCGATAATTAGCGTTAAATAGCAATTTTTGCTCTCTTGGAATACTTAAGCTCCCACATGGTACTCAAAATATGGATTTTTTTCAGTGTTAAGTTAAATTTTTCATTTTAAATATATTATTTTTGTTAATTTTTCATTTGCAAATGTTGATTTGAAAATGTGTTCACTAATCATTTTTGAACTTGATATTTTATTAAATGTATATGTAATTTTTTGAAAGATAAATCGAAAAAAATCAATTTTTTTTAAAATAATAAATTTTAGGCCTCCAATTGAACACCTAAATACTTTTTAATTTGGATAAATATTCTTGTGGTACACGTGGGGCTGTAGGAGCAACGTTTTACCAGCATGAAATTTCGAACTTCTAAAAAAGCTTTTTATTATTATTATTATTATTCGGCATAGTACACAGGGCTGGTTTACACTTTCAGGCGCTTGTCGGCACGGGGATGCCGTTGTTTAATTTATATGAAACTTTTTTTGCTATTGTTTTTACCTAAAAAGCGAAATACAAGAGGGACTTGAAAAACCGACTTTCGTGGGGGGGGGGATACCCTAATTTACATCTAAAGTTCTTCTAGAAACTCCTGAAGTGATAATTTTTTGGTTTATAACAGATGTATAAAATCAGGGTGAATTTGACCTACTCTAAAAAACGAAAGAAAGTTAGAAGAGCGCAAGTGGAGCATAGGACCACCCATTATCCTGTCCAATTCGTAACCATAACCGAGTTACGATAGATATAAAAAAAAGAGCCAAAAAACAAATTTCTGAGATTAAGACCGCTTTTTGGAATTCCCGGAAAATCTACAAACAAAATAAGTACACGTTAAAAAATAGCAGACAATATCGTATGAAATATGTTTTTTTTTCCCATCGAGATAGTTACATTTTTCAGCGAGCTACAAGCGTTGAAACTGTCAAATAATTCAAAGTTAGATTGGCGCCGAAATCTGTTAACAGCATTTTCAAAAACAATCGTTTGAGCAGTCATCTCTACCAAAAACTAGTCCACCCCACTAGTTTTCAAATGATATCACAGTAAATCATATTGGCTTCAAGTTCGGCAGAAATTAGGCCTTTTATTTGAAAGATTAAAATCAGCGTTTGTCAAAAAAAAAAAAAAAAGGAACTAGTAAACGTATCAAATTTCTACCTTCCATCTATTTTTTGAACAAAACACATTTTTTATAAATAATTTTTATAAGGTGAATATATGTTCTCGTCTTGTTGTTGGGGAAACTCTTGCCGCGCTCTTACATTGTAGGTGCATTTTTTTCAGTTTTCGTTTCATATCGCAAAAACTATTTATTTGCGGGTAACACAATTTATAATGAATTAAATAACGCAAAATTTCCTTTGAAAATTTATTTTCACTGTAGCTGTAAGAGGTGCGGATGTACTCAATTTCAAAGTCCGGTGACTTTTTGTAAAAGAGGCTCTTTTCCTCGCTTTTCTTTATTTTCTGGTCTCTGTGAATTGCTTACACATCGCGTTTTGTTTTAGCTCGGACTCTGGATCAACATTCGTGAACTTTGAAATTAAATGTATCTGCGCCTATAACAATTACAATAAAAATACCTTTATATAACTTTTTAACTCATATAGGTTATTCCATTCAGAAAAAAGTTACCTCTGATGATCAAAGCAAATGATAATGCAAGCGAATTTCAAAAATTTATACTCATATTGTAACATTTCGTTCAAAGTTAAAAACTATTTTTGTTATAGTAAAATGATTACTTTCTTGTTATACGTAGTTTAAACATTAATAAAGACACTAATATTCGGAAATTTTTTTATTTATGTCGTATAAAGTTTTTTTTTTAAATTTTAAATGTTTTGTACAATTAGTCAAGTACTTGGGTGGCAAAGTGAAATAACTCATTTCATTCATTCAATCATTTATTAAAGAGCTTACGTGATTATTTACGAATTAATTCATTTGTATTCCTTTCTTTAGCTATTTACTTATTTATTCATTAATTCACTTACTTTCCTATTCAATCGTTATTTTTTTCACTCATTTTTTTTCTCATACATTAATTATTATTTTATTCGTTTGTTAATTCATTTTCTTTCATGTATTCATTCATTCTTTTATTTACTCATTTATTTGGTAAAAAACATATTTATTAATCAAATAGAGAATACTTCATGAGATTTTTTTTTTCGCTTTGTCCCGTGGAAAAAAAAGTGAAAATTTTCCATTTTTTTTAAGGTACAAATTTCCTGCCAAAAATAAAAAATTATGTTTCAGTGTAAATTTTATTTTCATTTTTCTTTATTTACTGTGATTTTCAGTACAAATAGTTTATTAATTTTTTTTTAAAAAGATAAACTATCTTAATATTTCACTTTATCCCACCAACTTGGTAAAAAGTTTCTCCAAAAATTGACTTAATAATTCAGAAGAAATTCAACAGCTCGGTACTTAAATAAATTTTTTAAAAAACATTTAGGTTATCATGTTGGGGATGAAGAAAGCCACGGCCGTCACAATGCTAGTTGTCTTGCAACTGGCTCTGTCGACGGCAGGACAGACGTATCAATACAGCAGAGGCTGGACGAATGGAAGGAAGAGGTCTCACGAAGTAGCACGAAAACTTCGACAGCATCCTCTGGCTTTCCCGTCCAGAGACGACAACGACATTGATGCCCAGGATTTCCCGAAATGGGTAAGCATTTACCCAGGTCACTTCACTTTAAAAATATTTTAAAGCGATTGTTAACTTTGTGACAACTATTTTTGAACGATAAATGAGGAGTTTACTTTCAAAACGGATTAAATCCAGATTTTGAAAAAACAATTTTTTTTTTTCGTTTTCAAAATCTCTAATGTAAGCCCTACGATCCATGAATTTCTTTCCTCTCGAAGTAATTTATATCTACTGTTAAAAAATGCGTAAACATTGGTTTTACCACCTAAACGGTGTATATCCTTCCCCTTATTTCTCGCCAGGTGACAATACAGCATCCATACAGCCAGATGACCATACCATACAGCAAAGCTGAACTTATCCCTTATTTGCCGGTACCCACTCTTTCAGTTTCATATCAAAAGGACACATATCCGAATTTGAATTTGTCACTTCTAACTACAAAGTAGTTCACAAATAAAATAGTGGAACGAAGCACTGGCTGAGTGTTTCCAATCAAGCGTGACACTTGACCGTATTAAGAAATAGCAGCACCTTGCGCCTTGTGCAAGTCTGTTATCAGTTAGGCAAGCGCGACCTCAAATTATGATCACTAAATCAATATTAAATAATTAATATTACTATTAAATTATGATTATTTAATGTTTAAACTGTGATTAATTGAAAAATTGTGATTAGTTGTGATAGAAATTGTGATCTATTAATACCAACAACGTTGTTATTTGAATCCCTATGATGGTTTTATTGTTCATACTTTATTGAATCGAAGATCTTTTTTTTTTTTTTTGCAAAAGGGATAATATCCACTGTTTTACACCAAAAAGGAATATATCCAAAATACAATTGTCAGTTTAGGTCTGGTAAAATTGAGGAAAAATTACTAGATTTATGCCAAGAGTCAGTTCTTATTCTACCAAAACATTGAGAAAAATTCGAAATTCTAACAGTTAGTGCTTGTGCGCAAAACGTTTTGCCAAAAAAGTATAAAACTGGATGTAATCCGTTTCAAAAGAAAACTCCTCAAATGTTACGTTTGCTATCTGGGTACAATTATTATTTTTCTTCGTAAAGTTTTATGTTAATCGTATCATTGCGAATTTTTCACAGATGTCTCTTAATAATCACTGTTATCTACAGGAATATTCCAGGAATATATAGTTAGGAAAAATTATTTCATTTATAATGTCGTTAAAAAAATATTTTATTAGGCAATCAAGAATGCTTATTGTTTTCGCTATACTGTAGCTGACGTCCTTTTTTTTATTCGCTTTGATTGGTACAGTCACACTATCCGTTATCTTTGTATAAAAATGTTTTTTGAAGGCACTCTGTAGCTTTTGCGGATGATTTTTATCAGTTGTGAGAGACGAATGAAATTAATAAAGCTGAACTGTTGAAGAAAAAAATAGAAATCGCGTCTCTGGAAAGAGGAAGGGATGGAGTTGAGGAACTCAACTGCTGTAATTTTTCAAATTAAAGTTCCAAAAACACATTTTTTTTTGACTATATTTGATGCTACTACGGAAATAATTAAGCTTAAGAAAGAGAGCTCAGAGATCGCTTCCCTTCCCTCTACTTGGCTACATACCTATTTTTTACTTCTTTAAATAAAAATATTGATGAAAAACCTGATTGTCTTTCTGTTCCAAAAACAATTGAACATTTTTTTTATTGTTATAGTTTAAATTTCTATCCTGATATTTTTATTTGTTGAATACAATAAATATGTTGCTGAAGTTTCGTTTTACTTCCGTTCATTACCTATGAAAATTAAACTACTAAAGTGACTTTTCATAACAATCTTTTAATTCATGTCTTTCTTTCTTTCTTTTATCGTTTCCTCTGTTAGAAACATGTTTCTGCGGCCCCATGTATTTTTCTCCGCTTCCCAGCGATTTTTGATATATCTTCGTTAAAAAAATAGATACATCGACGACTCATCACTCTCTTTAGCTCTCGTATTTATTTATCCATTCAGTGTTTTAAATACAACTTGCCGTAAGTTTCTACAACGTACTGAATACTTATTTTTTTCCTTAAAATTTTTTGAAACCTACACTGCAAATAATCAAACACTTTTTGAACACTATTTGCACTCGTACACTTGTCTCCTTTTTAAGAACACTATTTTTGTAATAGTTATTAGAACCGTTTTGGGAACACATGTCATAATACTTTTTGAACACGTACACTTGTCCCCTTTTTTAGAACACTTTTTCCGGTCAGTTTTCAAAACACTTTTAGAAACACTGTTCGGAACATGTATATCCTTTTTAGCGCACTTTTTAGACATTTCATAGATAGTGTAGGAGAATGGTTATTGAACACTTGCGCTAAACATTTGGTGGCACACGTTTTAGTACAGTTTTTAGGATATGTTTCGGAACAATTACCGATCACTAATATCCTCCTGGAATGTGTGCTACACAAGTATAAAAGAAGCTTATAAAAGAAAAAATACTCACTAAATTCATTTTTGTTGAGACTTTAGGCTTGATGATGGGTTTAGGCTTTGAGTGAATATGATTATTAATCTGCATTATTAGTATGAAAATTTGAAATCCAATGGCATCTCAAAACCAATTGAATAGTTTGTAGCAAAATGACAAACGAGCAAAAAAAGTAGCAGGAAATTGTAGTACAAAATCATATTTACTACAGAAATTACAACTAAATTTGAAAGATAAATTTCCAAAAATAAGTTTTTAAAGCCAGTCAATAGTGTAAAAAGTAAACAAAAATATGTCAAAAAATGGTTATATAAATTTATTTAAAAAAAATAATAATTCCTCAAGAACAAACTCTTTATTATTACTGTCTATAAATCTAATTTGTTTACGTTCCTACTACTTAGCTACTCAGTAGTCTACTGCTCGGTTTATGATCAATGACAATTAAAGAAAGTAGTGTTCTTTTATACTATTAAAATGCAATGAAATTCTTTTATAACTAATCCTTTCTGTGAAACTTCACTGCAAAGATGGAATTACCAATTAGTTAGTATTTAGTTTTTCTTCCTTGTGCAAAGTACAGGAGTAAATGCATTAAATTAAAAAAAAAAAAAATTTCATTTGAATTAGGCCAAAAAATTCCATTTAACTGATTCCCTGATGTATGTTTAGTGTTTTCGACAAGTCTGCAAGTGCATGTGAACGTACGGGTGATCAAAAATCCCATTTTTGAAAACTACTGAATTCATTATCACGAGTTTTCTCGTGACGTCAGTAAGTACGTTTGTATCAGACGTGAATTCGTAAATGTTCCGGTACCGGAAACGCTAATGATAAATGTTTGAATAACGATATTTGGCCAGTTTTGTGTAGAAGCGGAATTATTTTTCTTTAAAAGTAACGGCGTTCCAGTAAGACCAAGCACAAATTCACCCCTGGTTTTAATGTATCTCACATAACTGAAAAACTGTATGCCGTAATAAGTTAAAATTTTGTTTGTAGACTGAGTGGAGTCTTAGCGTTTACACATTTTCTTTTTTTGAGCCAAATCGGTGTAGTTTTCAATGACGACTAAGAAGCATATTTTCCTCGATTAAGTTCAATTCAGACATTTTCTTCTGGGTGGAGTGAAGGAAATTTCTGGCTTCACTTTTGGTTGATAGAATTCATTCGAACCGAATCCTCAATTATGTTGGTTGAATGTGCCCCTGAAATGATGTTATGAATGGATGCTCACTTGGTGAAAAATTGAGCAACAGATATTTCACTAGGTACTGTTTCTAAATTGTTATTCCAGTATGATTTTTTGGAAAAATTACTTCTGGAATAAAATTTTGTTAAAATCTGATTATTAGGTTGACCAAAAGTTACTAAATGTAACTTGCTTTTTTTTTAATGGCACATTCCACTCGATTGTGTTCAATTCGATGGAATGCTATCTACCAGTAGTGTAGTAAGAAATTTCAACTGGATGAGGCAATGCAAATTTTTGGCTGTGCTATTGGTAGATACAATCTTATTCGATTGGATCGAATTATGTTTGAGTTGAATGGGCAACTTCAACTTAGAAAGTTTCAGTTGTACTTGAATTTTTTCAATAGTGCGATTTTCTTTAAATAAAAACACGAGTTCACAGAAATTCCTGGTCGAACTCGCTTAATTATACTTTGAAATATAGAGTGCTGTTTAAAAAGTTAAAGTGTCTCAAGGAAGAAATAAGTTCCCTAATGCAGCTAAAAATTAAAACACGTATTTAATTTACATTTTAAACTGATGCACTTAGAATCTCTGAACTCCTATTTTGCAGTTTACTAAACACATCTTGTCGTAAAACAAAATATTTTTAAAATTAACCTAATTGACATAAATACACATTTTAAAATTTACATCACATTGCTGAAAGTAGTATTGCGGAATCCTCATCGTCTTTGGGCAAATGTTTAATTAATTGAGTGTTGGTCAACTTTGACTTATATTGTTTCGGTCCAACGTTTAAATTAAATTTAGTGTGGTAGGTTCATTGTTTCAAAGCTTCTCAAAATACAAAATAAATGAATTTCAGTTTCAAATGTCTGGAAATTTAAATACAAACGACGTCAGGAAAAAGTCTTACATAACTTGAGCTTGAACAGAAGTATGTTCATTTCTTTTCCATAAAAGAAAATCTTGAAACGTATCTGCAGAAATCGTTTAGTTTTACTACTTAACAGTCATTTAACTCAATATTTTTTTAATCAATTTATTTGACACATGTACATATTTTAAAATTTACATCACATTGCTGGACAGTTGTATTGCAGACTCCTAGTTTTTACATGCAAGTCGATTCTATTGCAAAACTCCATAAAAATTTAATTTATAAAAGCTATTTTTTACATTTATAAACTTTATCAGTTGAACACAAATAATATGTCCCCTTCAACACTAAATTCTCTTGGATAATATTTTTCTAGAATTAGACCCCCCCCCCCCCTCCTTTCTTCCCTTTTATCATCAAATATAGCTGAAATGTTTTTAAGATATCAGTTTTTTTTTCTTTCTTTTTTTTTTAATTTACGGCGAGATTTTCTGAGTCTCATTCCTTTAACGTCTTCAAGCTCAGCTTAAAACTATACTTTTAAAATTTAAGTCCCCTAAAAATGTTCTTAATTCTTCACCTCTGAATCGTTTTCGGAGGGGATCATTCATAGAAACTCTTACCGTCTTACCCATATAGTTTACTAAAGACTAATCTAAAATTGCAATTTTAAAACTCCAGTTTAATTAATTTTTCTAGAACCCCCCCCCCCCCGTCCCCCTTCGTTTTCTCACCTTTACATCACCCAAAGACAGCTTAAACGTTATTTTCAAAACATCAGCTTCAACAAATACCTCCCCAGGTAGCATCAACTCATCGGATTTTGCTCGGCCGATCATCAACTCCTCTAAACTCATCGCGTAATGCACGCTGATATCGTTGCGATCAGAATCCGAGAACGGTTTTCGATGAGCTGTTTTTTATCGGAAAACTATATCCTTACGATGAAATTTCCCGATGAAAATTTGCCGAGCTGCATTTCATCGGAAAAAGAGATCGTAACAATCAAATTTTCCGATGAAAATTTGCCTAGCTACATTTCATCGGAAAAAGAGATCTTAACGATCAAATTTTCTGATGAAAATTTGCCGAACTACATTTCATCGGAAAAAGAGATCGTAACGATCAAGTTTTCCGATGAAAATTTGCCTAGCTACATTTCATCGGAAAAAGAGATCTTAACGATCAAATTTTCCGATGAAAATTTGCCGAACTACATTTCATCGGAAAAAGAGATCGTAACGATCAAATTTTCCGATGAAAATTTGCCGAGTTACATTTCATCTTAAAAAAAGTAGGTCGTTTAAATTTTCCGATAAAAGTTTTCCCAATCTAAAAGTTTTGGAAATCTCCCAACTGTTAAAATAGGATAAGTTTTATTATTCGAATATCCGACTATTGATCAAACGTAAGGCTATACGGATCAACATTCAGGGTTGAGAATCGGAGGAAAAATGACTGAGACTTTGACTCCGAATCCGGCTCCTGGATTTTGGAAGGGTTTACTCCGATTTGCTGCAAAATCAATTCAACTTTAACTCCACGATTCCAACCCCGATTAACTCACTGGAATTGCGAACAAATTGAGACTCCGACTCTTGAATGATTTCTCTCTATCTCCAAAACAATTCCATTCTGTCCAATTTGACTCCCAAAATCACCGACTCCGACTCGGTTTGCGGGCAAAATGATCGACTTCGACTCTTCACTAGCTGGCGCCACGTATATTCACTGAATAAAATTCTCACTTTCCGTTCAGAAACCTGTCATGGCCTTGCCCCCGATAGATGGCGCCACAAATGATTTTCCATTTAATACATTATTTTCCTCCTTGGAGAGAGCATTGCTTGTCTAGTGGTTAGCATATGTATCTCGTATTCCAGAGGTCTAGGGTTCGATTCCCGGCTAAAGCGACTTAGCTTGAGCTCATGAATCACGTTCATCAAAAGTTGTTAAATTAGAAATTAACTAAACAAGTTATTAAAATATATTAAATAATTGTCCAAAATGACGAATCCAAAAATACCCCTTCTGAAAGTTTAAAATATGGCGGACCCATCTTCCCACTGTTAATTTTTTTTCCTCCTGCTTGTCCCTATATTGCGGTTGTTATTACTTCTCATCGTATTTTCATCCTAAATTCATCGCCTCGGAACAGCACTGCTCGTCTATTGCTCCAAATCTCATCGTATTTTCATCCAAAATTCATCGCCTCGGAACAGCACTGCTCGTCTATTGCTCCAAATCTCATCGTATTTTCATCCAAAATTCATCGCCTCGGAAAAGCACTGCTCGTATATTGCTCCAAATCTCATCGGTATAGGGAGCAAAATTCATCGGATTCCGATGATCGGATTCTACTATTGCCGATGAGACATATTGGAGCAATTTCCGATGAAAACTCATCGGAATCCGATGATCGGCCGATCATCGGCCGATCAAAGTTTGATCGGATTTCGATGAACGGCCGATGATCGGCCGATGAGTTGATGCTACTCGGGTCGGGAAGGTATCCTACACTTTTGCCCGAACATTAAAAATATGGCCTAAAATTGCGTTATTAAAGCTAAAATTGGATTTTTTTAAATTAAAAGCCCTGAAAATTCCGAGTATTCCAGTCTGTGGCCCCCTGAGCCTCACTTTTATAGTGTTAAATAGTTTGCATGAAATATATGTATAATGTTGAAATATTTCTTTAATATCTGCAATATAATGAACTTTTTACTTATCCAATAATTACACGTTTTTCTTCGAAATTTTGATCATATGTTATTTAATTTTAGTTCATCAAGTTGTACATTTTTTTATATAAATACGATATGGTCATTTTTCAAAAAATAAAAGTTTTTATTAACAGGTCGAACAGCAAATTGAAAAATTGATTTAAATAAGACAAAACAAGCTAAATTTCTCAGAATTATCTTCTAAACCAGTGGTTTAAAACCTTTTGTTTCCCTGTCCCATTTTCGAAGAATTCCAGGCCCGATATATATACTGAGACACACATACATTTATACAAACTTATATAAGCTTTATTAATTTCAGAAATCAGATCAAGATAGCTGATGTATTTTTTTGCATATGTTTCGAGCTCAGAGTAGAAATTCAAACATTTTTTTTTTTTTTGCTTTACTATGCATTTGTGTTAAATTTAAATTTGAGACTCAAATTTCATAATTTTTTATTAAAAGTAACAAATAACAATAAAAGTTGTGGATCTTTGTTTCAAGCATAATCAATGGTCAAACATCTGGATTACAGTTGTATAATTCTTAAATTTAGTTATTTAGATTCTTCTACAACTTAAACAGTATCATGAATAAAAGTTTATTTAAAACAAAATGTAAATGCTCAGAGATGTACAAGTGCTTAATGTACAAATGCTAACGCATAATGTACACAGAATATGGAGCTCAACGATCTGCGAGTGCTAAGTCAATTTTCAAATGTTTAAGCATAATGTAATAAATAGTAATGGAAATAAGTAACTTGCATTAAATTATTCCAGACCAGACGAAAACAGTTACAGATGAAAATTCTGAAATCAACATCAATGTTTACGAATACTTTTTGCGTAGCTTCGCAGAATTTGGCACACGTGATGAAATACGTCACAATTTCGTAGCACGAAGTTCTTTCAATTAAGTTTATGAGTGAGGGTATTGAAAAATATAACAAAATTTACAGTAAACATAACGTCATTTAATTTAATAGTGTATACATACATTATATAGTACAACCAACCAATCTTCATCTAGCCATTCTCATTGCAGCAAAGAAAGCAATGATTTTACAAGTGTGCTCAAATGTGACCAAACATGTTTTCAAATGTGTTGACGAACCATCTGCTGCCTGGACTCGTGTGTTGGCACTCGAGGTTCAGTATTCAGAACACATTCGGAACACTTTCCTTCTGACGGAGCCTATTCAGAACATTTCATAGCGCACATTCACATATTAGGAGCACTTTTTCTGAAATAAAGTATTCCAAATTGTGCAGGTTTATTTGCAGTGTACATTTTGGCGGTCTTAAGTTACGTGTTTTCATCCGCCATTAGCATCGGTTAATTGAAACAAGAAATTAGTCGAACCCCGTTATCACGTCACCTTCGAGACTATCTACGAAGCGTCGTCATAGCTTTTGCTATATGTTTGCCGATATAGTTTAAAAATACACAATTAAGAAATATTTCAAAGTAAAATGACAATTAATGGACATGTTCATGCTATTAATTAGATTCAACTAACGTAATTTTGAATCATTGGCACATTGGTTGTTACAAAGATGAAATCATAAAGAAAAAAACCTACTTCACTTACCTGTAAATTTTTTACATCAGTCTAAAATCTTTTCCATACGAGTTTGCTTACATTTTAAATAACAATTTAAACACTCGTATTTTCTGTAAAGTTGATGTGTAAATAAGAAAAAAAAGGGGGAGGGGGTGGAGGTCTCTGTAATAATCAGCGAGAAAGAAATTAATTTAATAACTTTTCTTTCTGACAACAATCTGATTAGATTCTGACAGCCGATTATCACTGCTCGAACATGGAAGATAATTTTTTAATCCTTTTCTGTACTTTAAGCGATAACTTCAGTCATTTTCTAAACTTAAGTATAGTTTTAATACTGTCCTTTCCTTACCAACCTAATAAGAGGCTTAATGTTACCTCCTTCTCATATGAAAGAAGCTTGCAATGACCAACTACAGTTGGAGGTAGCTAGGTTATTTTTCTTCTGCTAATTCCGCAGTCAGTTTCAAAATTCACCTGCATTGTATTCCTTTCTGTTGTCCCTCACGTCAAGAGCTAAAATCTGTTGCTTTCAGAACTTATGTACACGGACCGACAATTCTTGAGGTGGTATGTATGGATTATAATATCAAAAGTTTATTATTTGTTGCTTGTCCAAAAGTGCTGCAACAGAGTTGTCTAATAATGAAAACACATTTGAGGCAATGAGAGGCAAATGGATGTTAGCGCCGAAATTAAAAAATGGAGATAACCAGTAGAAGAAGTAGGAGAACCTTTTCTCTGCTTTGGGACAAGATATGGTGCTAGTAGCTCTGGTAGGTGCTGCGATACAGAATGATTTAGATTTTTTTTTAAAATGAAAGTCTACCTAGAACCGGAACTTTATACGCGTTTTAATCAAAACTTTATAAAGTCCACTAACACCCTTTGTTTCTCACTGCCTCATTTATTTTACTGACAATATTTTCAACTGCAAGGAAAAAAAAACCTATCCAGACAAAGCGTAAACATCTGTCGTGGTTACCAGAGTTTTACAATGAAATCAAGGTCGTAAAACCCAGAGCCACTAAACATTAAAAATTTCTGCCATAAGTTTGATGCTTTGAAAAGTGACGTGACATCCGGAGTGTCGTAAAATCCGAGTGTCGCGATAGACTGTAATCGCCTATTGGCTATCGGTCTTCTTTTAACAAATGGCCAACAATCGGCATCGACCCATCAGCCAAAAAAAAAAAAAAAAACCATTGGTCGAGCTTTACATTTTAACTTTGTATTTTAGCAAAAATGTTCATATTAGTTAGATGCGCAAGACGATCTATGAAAATAACTAACAATACATTTTTCCAACATTGGTTATAACTTTGTGCGCCTAAGAGATAATTGAGTCAGAAATTAAATCTGAACTTTTGTACCGAAATGCGTCATAACTTTGTGCCGATGGGAAAAATTGTGCCGAAAATAAAGTTTCAAGTTCGGCGTAAATACCTATATTGGGATGGTGTATGCAAAATAAATGTTGTTTAAAGGTAATAAACTAAGTAAATTCCTCCTTATTTCCAGAAGCGATTATTTTATAAAACATTTCCCAACAATTGTTTTAAACAAAAAAGCAAATATTTCATTTGATTTTCGTTTGTGATGATTTACAGCAATTCACAACTTTTAATAAGAGAAAAATCAAATATTTTCATTGGTATAAACGAACTACATTGAGAAACAAAAATGCTTATTAATTACGTAATTAAACATGCATACGTAATTACATGTTTGTTCCAATATCGCACCCAGGAAACAGAGCTGACACAACTAAGAAAAAAAAGCATTGGAGAAAATCCATGGTATTACGCTAATTTATTCCCAAACGCAAAATTACTCGCAAGACTCGAACGATTTTTTATTAACTGGTAGTATTTCGTTGTCTAAATTAATAGTGCGTACGTAAAGCTGGAGCAATTTTAAAGATTTGTCACTATTAATTATATAGTTTATACACCACCTCGTACCAGTTATGTGAACTAACTTTGTATGAGTGGCAAGAAAGAGTATTAAATTTAGGCTTTAAATCTAAAATTAGTACGTTTTTTCAAATTTTTCAGACTTGTCACTTCTGTTGCCAGAATGCGATTTGTTAGAAGTGTGTAGTTTTATTATTTTTGGCTATTCATTAGCTTGATAGCTTAATATTCTTGAGCAAGGTGACATATTGATATAGCTACGAGTTTCTTCCGACTCATAGGTAGTGACTAATCCAAGATGGTTTTGACTCTTAAGTATTCTTCGAAGTCCTAAACATCATTAAAAAGGTCACGGCGTACAAGCTCGGAAAATCAGTTATTTCATTAACAGCGGTCATAGTTCTTATAAAGTCAGCACAATGTTCAGAAATGCGTGAAAACATACATTTTAACAATACGCATTAAATATTTCACTCAAAGCAGGAAATTTTCCCCCGTAGTACAAACTCAATCTCTTCGAACAATAGTATTGTAAAGTTTTATGAGTGCACTTGCTTTGTAATGCAGTGCAGGGGCGTTCTAGATCATATGCCTACGGGGGAAATGAGATGCTTTGGAAATTTTATGAGTGAAAGTTAATTTGTTTCACCTGAAATTTCGAATGAGCGGGGGAGAGGGGGGGGGGGGTGAAGACTTGCATTTTTCCAATACGCACTAATGCAAAAAAAAAAAAAAAAAAAACATTAAAACAATCGAATCAAAAGATACAACTTTTGTCTTGAATTGCAGATATTTAAATACCGGTTATTGCTATCTTATAAGCAAACTTTATTTCATTTTTAATCTAAATTATATCTGTAAATGTAACTTGAATAAATATAAATATTTCGGGAAGGTTATTAACTGAAGATCTGAGATACGACTCGAATGCAACATGTTTCCAAATTATTTTTATTTATTTTTTTTCCACAACGTGAAAAAATTTCGGTCACGGAACTCACAGGGGTGAGTCCGAGACTGGTTTAACACCGAAAAATGAGTGAAAAAATTGAAAAAAAAAAAAAAAAAAAAAAAAAAAAAACACACGCACACACACACAATCGAAAAAAAAAGAAAAAAACACTTTTTAATGATTTTTTTTCTATATTTAAGGGAGGAAATAGCCCCAAGAGTATCCCTAATTGCTTCAAATGTTCATGCTTTTGATATTTTTACCTCTCTAGCCCCACAGAAGACTGTTAACGTTTAACATAGTGCTCCCTCCCCTCTGAATAACACTAATGGCTATGAAACTGTCGACAACTGGAAAATATTGGGGGATGCTTTTCCCAAAAAGTAGTGTGCTGTGTATGGGGGATGGGGGGACTTTGGTGATTTTTGAATTCAGGGATATGTTTACATAAGAATAAGCAAGAATGGTGTCAGTATCCTTTTGAAGGTTTTTTTCCTCACAGTGATATTATGCAAAATAAACCTTACTAAATTGTCATATTTAAAAAGTTGTATCACGAAACAATCATTAAAAACAAATGTGCAGTAAGAAATGTTGCTCAGATATAATATATAATTAAATGTATGTTTTGTGCGCTTGTGTTGTGTGTGTATGTATTCCATACATAAATCCATAACTTATGACGGATTTTTGCCAAATTAGGCACACTTTGATGCTCAGAAATTTACAAAGGGGTTTTTGCCGAAAAAACGTCGAAACGGAATGTTTACGCCTAGTAATAACAATGACGAATTTTTTATATAACAGATGAAAAGTGGTATGAATTTGAATTCCGCGTCATAATATTGCTCTTTTAATTTACGTAAACGGGAAAGTACGCTATTTTTTATTTGATTTAAAACTGATTGCTGAACATGCGTCACTTGATATAATTTTTATTTAGATCGTGCAGCGCCGCACAACGAATCTAGTGTAACATAAAAGATACCGTTAAAAAGTTATAACGTTGAAAGCAAAAATGCAGTATATCGGTAAAGACACATAACAGAAGTGAAACTTTTCGTAGGACGTACTCAAAAAAGCACTGAAGGGGTGTATTAACGATCAATTTGATGAACTCTATGAACCAGTGGCTCGTTCTAGAGACCCTCCATAGGACAAGCCGGCCTATCCATCGTTTTAGTTACAAGAGCGCTTTGAATCCACACTTGTTTTAAGTACTTGTAAATGCACTTCACTACAGTCGTTGGTTGAGTTGCTATGTCGTAAAAATAACTAATGAAAAGTTGAGTAAAACTTACTTTCAGTAAATCTAGCAGGGAAACTAATTCCTCAAAATAAATAATAATAGTTCCTTGGAAACTATTTCCCGTTAAGAAGCAAATTTTCATACCCAACTTGTTTTAAATATGAACAAATAAACTCTTTTCGTTTTTTTAAATGAAGCAATGAAACATCAACCAAGCTACGAGTCTGAAATTCAGACACAAGTTTTCTTCAACGGGGCTTTTGTACACATACTAATACTGCCTCACAACGCAATGCGACTGACAATCTCAGAGGCTCTATCGGTAGAGCGCTAAGCTTCAGATTCCGGATCGAGTCCCAGCCACGACGTTTCAGACATAATCACAACAAAATTATGTATTTTATTGAAGAAAATAGATTATAAACACTGAAGACATTAGAACACTAAACAATTCTCGAAATGCGTTGGTTTCTCGAAAACACATATTTCAACGGATAACCAGCAGCTGTAGTTAAGAGATCACCAAGCCCTCTCAACCCAGTACACGCAACCGCGGACAACGAGATGGAAAGAAAGCGAGAAGAGTGAAAGTGCGACTTTTCGTCACACAACTACGTCACTTCCGTCACATCAAACGGAAGCAGATCAGAATTTAACAAGCCTCGCATAAGCAAATTTACCTCAAAAAAAAAAAAAAAAATAAAAAAAAAAAATAAATAAATAAATAAAAATAAAAATAAATAAACAAATAAATAAATAAATAAGTAAATAAAGCCCTTAACGTGTTCATGTAAATATCGTTCACATAAGAAATTCCTGAGTTAAATATGATTTAAAGAACAATCAATCGTAAATACCGCATGTAAGAGTTTAAAGTTAAATAATATTCTAGAAAGATACAAAAAAGAAAGAAAGAAAAAAAAAACTATTTTTGCTTGCAAAAACAGCACACGATTATATTACTACCAGAGATGTGATTATTTCTACATTAATTTAGTTATGAAGACTTTATTCAGTGTGTGTACATTCAAGGAATATAAAAAAGATCAAACCCTACCACCACGACACAATATCGGATTACCTAAGGTTTACTCGGCACATAAATCAACGGATCATGTGACTCGCTATCTATCAACCACATAGCAAATAAAATGAGCTATCGCCAAGTCACAGCAAAGAGAAATCAATCAGCAAATCTTAGTTGTTTAAAATGAGCGTTTGAGAAACAATAAAAGATCTTCAGATGTCAAGAATCAGTTTTTACCATCAATTGTTATTTACAGTATATTTATTGTATTTTACAGAATATTACAATATTATTTTCAATTAATACAATGTATTGAACGATGTATGATGAGAAAATGAAGATTTTGCAGCAGTTGCAATAGCTTCAGCTTCAAAATCTAAAGTTTTAATCTTTAAACTTTTTAATAATGAGTGCTTCGAATTAATTTTCTTGATTGCTCTTGTTAAAAGGCATTCATTCCACTTCTTAATCAGATGCACCTGCAATTTTGTAAATTATAACGTTTACCAAAATTAACTCTCCTCAAATCAGTGATGCATTATTGAACGAAGAAACCTGAAATATTATTCTGCCAGTTAAGTCAATTAAATAAAGTACATAGCTTACAAGACTTTCAAAATGTCATTTTTGTGTGGATTTGAAAGTAAGCTCTTGATTATATTAAATATAGAGTAACGAGTTTATTTTGGGGGTCAAAAAAATGCATCTCGTAGTCAGTTTAAACTTTTTAAAATGAAATAGTTTATTGACTATTGATGGAATTTGATGTTGATTCTTTAAAAAAAGAAAAAAAAAAAGAAATGACCAAAAAAAAAAAAAAAAAAAAAAAAAAAAAAATAGACTAGCTACGAAAGAATTTACACTTGTAGCTAACACAGGAAGCCATTCATATTAATTGGGTGACAGAAAAGATAGTTTAAATCTAAAAGTAAATGAACAGTTATTGGTTTAAGTCCTTAAAAGAAAGAATTGACATCGAGTCTACCAACTATAGGGGAGAGTGTTATACCTTGGGACACTTTTCATATTTTGATTTTTACCTTCAATTATTTGAATCAAATTTAAAATCTAAAAGTCACATAAAAATACACCAACATGCTTCCATGCAATATATTTTCTTAAAATTCAGACAGTTTGAAAATGAAATGTTGACAGCCATTTAAAGTATAAGTTCCAAGCTGTCCCGAGGTACAACATCCCATTGTACCTTGGGACACATCCTGTTGAGCTATGGGATAGTCTTATTGATTCAGGAAACAGCCATATATTTGAACCAATTTTGCACTGGAAAAAAAAATGTGGTAGTAAATTAAGTTATGAATAATTAATCATTATGAATAATGAATTATGAAGTATTTTCAAACATTAAATGTGTTTAAAAGACTACATAAGATTAGGACATTGTTCCATGTTCCTAAACATATCTTAACACAAACCATGCATATGTTGTACCTTGGAACGTGTCCTAAGGTTCAAAATGTTTGGCTATCCCAAGGTACAATCACCACGTGGTTTAAGAAAAACCGCAGTAATGGTCAATCTAGATGCACTATCATTATTTTCTCATAAGCAAAATATTTAAAGTACTTCTCTTTTATAATAAAATAAAATTCAGTTGATTAAATTAAAACGCTAAGACAGAAAATGAAATAAAAATGAAGAAAATATTTACTCTGGAGTCATGAAATTTTCTTTCTCTCCCAAAATCGGCAATTTTACTCATTTTATGTTGGTTTTTACTATGGCACCATTTAGTGGTGAAGGTTACTATTAGAGATTACAAAAACATGGCTGCTAAAAAAAAAACTCTTAGAAATCAGCCGTGTCCCAAGGTACAACACTCTCCCCTACTGAATTAATTTCGTCATCAAGCTACGAGTTTTCCTTTGGTTTAAATAGTCTTTAAAATTTACTGAAATAAATTGCTGTTTCATACAGCATGCTTCAAAACTGAAGAAAAAATCTGCATGAATGTAAAAAGTTACATCAAATCTGTTAATTTAATCTTGTAAATTGTTGCTGGAAATGTGAGTTTATGCGCAAACGGTTACCCTATTTGGATTTTAAGCCCCCCATTTATATATATAAAAAATTCCTTAATATTTTAACCAAGATATCATTTCTGTCTACTTTCAAAATGAATTTTTTTCATAGATATAGTTGAAAGTTATTGATTTAAAAAAAAATACGTTTGTGTTCATCACAGTTTCAAAACAGTTCATCGATAAAGTGACAAATAATTAGTTAAAATAGAAAAACTCATTTTTTCCAGAAAAATTCTTGAAAAGTGCTATAGCCATTTGAATTTCTAATTTCTGCAGTTGCTTTCGTCAATAGTGAAGTGATTGAATAACAATTGTTAATATACTAAAACTACTTTTTGTGAATTTTAAAATGGTTCAAATTTGCGCGATTTCAATTGATGCTTACCTTTTGCAACGAATTGTTTAGTTAAAATATTCATTCATTCATTCATTTGATAAATAAGTCGTGAATATATTTACAAAAAGAAATTAATTTAAGAACCTCTAATCATTCAATTATGCAAATAGCGTAGTAGATATTCTGGGTTATAGAGCTATTTAAAAACCAACACTTGCAACTAGTCGGTGAAAATATTACTTTAAAAATACACCTGTAGAATCTTTTCGGGTGTTTGGTTGAAAAAGGAAAATATTGAATTGATTCCTTTTTCATTGGAAGCTAAATTTAGACGCTGTGGGACGAAAGGCCTGCTCAAGAGTCATTAATTACTGCACAAATCAATGAGAAACAATGATAAACTGTGGAAATGATTTACTACATTACACTCGGAGTATTTCACTCTAAACGTTGATAAGTAATAATTTGACGTTTATAGCTTCGTTATGGATCTAAACTAGTTCGCATTCCTTGTTTAATATTTATGAATCTTTGACTTTTTTTCTTTCCTTTTCAATTTAAAATTATAGTTTTTAATATAGTTTGCAGTAAAATTATTGTTTTTTTTTTTTCAGGAAGCTAAAACGATTGCTGATTTTGTTTTTAAAAGAACTTATTACGACAAACATTTTGCATGAGATTACAGCCTTAAAAATTTTTTCTGTAGTGTAAAATGGTACTTCTAATGTAAAATATAGCAAATATCATTGTAAAACATAAGTAAAGTAGGTGCACCAGTGCTTATCTAGTCTCTATAGTAATCTAAAGCCCTTGATCCGTCTCTTAAGTGGCGAGACACTTTGATCCATGCACTGCGCGCCGCTTTCGACTGCGATTGGAGGCGGGCAGTCACGTGGGTTCAGTCCGCCATTTTGTGTCGTTGCCTGTGTGATTTCATTGTGCGGAGATATTTTCTAGAGACTAGAAATACTAGATATTTTCTCTTTGCTATTCGTACTTTTCATTAAACGCTATCTTTAATGTGAAGATGCCTTGGTGTAGTGCATTAAGATGTTCTAACAGTTCGAAATTACTATATCGAAATACATTGAAAGATTATTTATGTATTTTAAATGTTTTCATCAATACTGCTGTGCAATTTCAGATACTTTTTGAAACTCTTGTTGAAATTTTTTTACTTTTCATGAAACTGTCTGATGGTTTGTTAATTTTCATGGGATAATTTGGACATTCACTTAAATCATCATAAATAGTTCCTTCAATAATGTAAAGCACAACTATGTAACGGCACCTAATAAATTGCTAGCAGTAGTAAAATATTTGCCCTGTTTTTAAAACTGATTTTTCTGAGTTTAAGATAACAAAGCCGTCAAAATTTAAATATACTAATTATTTCATTTATTTTTAATGTAAATTTTCTATTATTTAGTTAGTTTTAAATGTGTCATAGCCATGAGTTTCAGTGTGTTGCCAAGTTAATTATTTATCTATTTTGCGCATAAAAATTAAGATATTAAAAGTATGAAATTATTCATGAAAAAAAATTAAGCTTCTTTGAGATTATAGTAACATGTAACTCAAGTCAAGTTATATAATTGCGTAAAAAATATTTTTTTTTTTTTTTTTGCCGGGAAAAAAATCTGTTTTCGTTTAATTTTTATTTTGATGTGAAAACCTTTTTAATAATATATATATATATATATATATATATATATATATATATATATATATATATATATGATTTATCCCATTATCTGTTGATTTATAAATTCATTATTACTGTTTATAACAGTTTGTCACAGATGTAATCTGCACTCTTTTATTTGAATTCCTATTGGTATCATATAATTCAATTATTATTTTTTTTTTAATATTGATTTAAAACTGGTTACATTTTATTATCAGTTCGTTGAATTTTTCAGAACTAGTAGTATCCTTAAAAATAGGGTTTAAATGAAAGGCCCTTTTTTTAATGTAAAATCGTCATGAGAAATAAGAAAGTGTTGGTAAAATGTAAAAAAAAAAAAAAAAAAAAAAAAAAAAAAAAAACATGGAGGAGTCTTGCTGAAAATAAAACCTTATTAGTTAAAACAAAAAGAAATTTTGCAATTTTTTAGAAGTGAATAATTTTCCATAAGAAAACTACACACATTAGTAATATAAATAATACTGCTTTGCATGAACAAGTTCAAACTGTTGCCCACAAATAATTTATGACATAATTAATTTAGCTCACTACTGTTCTACTCAGTAGTGGATTTAAGGGGGGCAGGAGGCCCGTGCCTCCCCCAAAAAAGATGAATTAATTCAACTATTTTATTCACTATTTTTTAATTGACTTCTCCATTGCATCGAGGGCTTTATAGTAATCGACTCCAGTGACATAAAATATCATATAAAATGGTAGGGGAGAGGGGAACACCTTGAAAGAATTTTTACGAAAACCAACATATTTCTAAAACAGATCATGATTATTATTGAGTAAAATTACGACAACATGTATACTTGTACAGATAAAGATAATTAAAAACAGTCAAAAGTCTCTGCAAACAGTTGTTTCACGGATATAAAAGTAAACCCCTTCATCAGTGCAAAAAGAAAAATGGATCACAAAGTCCGACAATGGACAAGTGAACACGAAATACAATATTTTCTCATTCTCATATTGTATTTTATGTTCACTTGTCTGTTCTCAGACTTTGATCCATTTTTCTTTTAGCACTGATGAAGGCGTTTGCTTTTATAACATTAAAACAGCTGTATGCAGAGGTTTTTAACTCCTTTTATTTTTTTTATTTGTACGAGTGTACATGTTGTCGTAATTTCACTCATTTCATTGTACAAAGTTTCTGACTTTTTTTACAGATGATTAATCGCTAACTATTAATATAAGTTCAATTGACTATTATTAAAATTATTGTTTTAATAATAGTGTAGATTTGGGAACGACGCTATAGTTTTAAACTTAATTTTATGTAAAATACCACACTGGTTTTATTTTTAATCAACTATTTTATCAACAATATATGTATTTTTTTTATTAGCAAAAAATATTTTTTTTTGAAACACTTTTTCACCAAAAAAAAAAAAAAAAATTATAATTTGTAAACGTTTGTATTTGAGGCATTTTACCGCAATCTTGGAGTAAAATGCCCGATACGTTTGGAGTACGATGACTTATAGGAAATCAATGCACTGTGTTATTAAATCATTTTAAATTTTTTAAAATGAAAAGGAGTCTCAGTTTGAATCTTAAGTCTCTGTAACGTTGATTTCAGTTCAGGAAACTTTTAAAAAGGTTCTACAAATTCAGCCACTCGATGTGCCAATAATGTAAGTTCCCATACTGACCTTTTAGCACCAGAACTGACATTGGGGTTTAATCGCTGTTTTTAACAAATAATCTTACGTTATAAAATGAAGAATTTGATTCCCAATGTTCCATGTTTGGAAAGAAGAAAAGAATTGAGTATAATTACTTCCAGCGTGCCCACCAGGAGGATCAATGAGCAGATTGCGCTATTGAAATGTTCAAGGGGGCTCGTTTCAAAAGGCATTTTCTCCTATTGGGGGGATGGCTCTCGTTCTTGGGAGAGAGGTTTTATGGTATTTAGGGGCAGGGGCAGATTTGCACTTGCGGGGGGGGGGGGGGGATCTTTCAGTACTCCTGCCATTGCGTTAGGTCAAATTATTCGCATGAGTATCTAACCCATGGTTATTTCTCCTATTGCTCATTGTGCTTAACTTTTATAGTACACCAGAGGAGACTAGTATTGCGCGTAGTTTAATTGTTTCAAGAATAGTACTACTTCTTATTACTGCCTCCAGCCAAGTAATTGATTCATTGGTTTCTTAAATTTGAACATAAAAGTAACGGCGTTATAAAAAATGCAGAATGCTTTTGTTAATACTGTAACAATAAATTTTGTAAGCATAATGATGAGTTAAAAGTGTCTTCTAAATTTTGTTAAAATTCACTGTTTTACATCCCATAAACTGAATGAAAACAAAATGGTCAACCACTGGATTCATACATGACCGAGTACTGAATTTCAAAAGTCGATATTACAGGCGAATTTTCTCGTTTTTAAAAAAGGTTTTTTATGGAGAATGAAAATACTGTTATTTCTGAAAATATTAAGTGAAATACTATTATAAAAGCAAGAAATAAAGTTTTAAAATGTATTTATCGTAGTACTGATTGTTGAAAGTTATAGTAACATAATGTACAAAAATAAACAATGGAGCTCTTATAAAGCAGACCGCTAGTGCTTTTTTCCTATGAAATTATTTTCTCATAAGTCTTGTGTTAAGGTTCGACAAAAAGGTTTCCCTTAACTCTGAAAAACATGATTACAATTTTCAGAGAAAACTAATTTTCTTTTGACATTATTTCCAGTAGATTAATGAATGTTGTTTCGCTTGGAATTCTGCAATTAATACCTGCATTTGGGTAACATACTGATATTTTACTTTTGCAGCCGAAGACTGAGAATAAAATTAATTTAATTACTTTATTTTCCATTTTTTGAAATATTTTCTGTTTTTCTGATATGTACAGTATTTCATGTATATTTCTGTAGCATAAAAAACACAACATTTCTCACATCAATGATAACCGTTAAGGAAAAGTACGAAAAATACCATCTGATGTTTTGGAGTATCTTTACATGCAGGTGCGAACAAATTTTTAGGTATTTGGGAACAACCTATTAAGTCACTGGTTACGATGAAAATTTCACGCATATATTTCACGGGTTACTGTTGGCTCATTTTCCAACACGTGTTCATTAAGAATTAAACTAAAAGTTTTGTGCAGTTTTATTTGCTTAAACTAAGGAGAAATAAATATAAACGTTTATCGTGGTTTTTACCCTTATCGTTTAATAATGATATTTTAAAGAATTCTAAATGAGACATGAACCTATATTTGCTTAACTAAGGGGTATAAAAAGTAAGTAAAAAATAACATACGAGAATAAACAAAAACAAAAAAAGTAAATAATTGAGATTAAACAGTGATATGACATAGCACCGTTCGAGAAGTGCAAGAAAATACATAAATCGGTTTAAGACTTAAATTTAAACGTTAATTACAAATGCTCTAATCGAATTCCCAAGTTCACCTTACCTAAAAAAAAAGTCAGAGCTTTCAATTAGTAGAAAAATATGAAACGTATGTGAGGAGTTTTAGTCTCACAGAGTAGGAAATTTTTCAAAAAATATTACTTAAAACTCAATTAAAAAGGTGCAAAATCGGTTTTAAAAATTTTAAAAATAAATAAAATCTTACCTACGTCACAATACCATTCGAATGGTGTTATTTAATTTTTGACTTATCTCGTGCAGTTGAAGAAACTCTAAGGTTTTACTTTGTAACTCAAGATGTTATTAGCCGTGAAATGATTTAGCAATTAAATCCACTGAGTTAGTTCATGTTGGTATAATAACATGCTAAATACGCCCTGCTGTCACGTGAGTGATGGACTAATGCTATTTTAAACGATGTCCGTCTGTGAAACGAGAGTTACATAAATCAATACTTCACAATTCTGCCATGTCATGCAGGAAAATGAGTGACTAATATTGAAGAAGGTACAATTTAATATTTTTCGACAATGCATTATTCTTTTATATTATGCTAAGGGTTTATACGCTTTTAATTCTAAAACTATAGGAAAACTTCTATGTAGGTTAACATTTTAAATATAGTTGCTTCTTAAAAGCAGCATTCACTACCATTATATTTAAATGTTTGGCACTTGATTTCAAGTTATCAAAATGAAAAAATTAAACAGAAATCACTACCCAGCTAGGGTAGACATAATAGTGAAACACTTAAGTTCAATTTCACATTTCAAAATTCATAACATTACTGAAAACTAACATTTGGTACAGGACAGTAAAGAGCATTTTAATTGATATATCAGGCAGTGAGACGCAAAAGGATATAGGAGCCAAAATTATAAATTTGGAGACAACCATTACAAATGTTAGGTTAACCTCTCCTCTGTCTTAAGGCAAGAGATTGTACTAATAGCCCTGGTAGGTGTGGCTACACAGCATGATTTAGAAAATATTTCAATGAAAGCCTACTGAGCACCGCAACTTTAAACGCATTTTACTCAAAACTTGAAAATGTCCATTTGCATCCCTTTGCTTCTCACTGCCTCATAAGTAATTATTTAAAAAAAAGAAATGGAAGAAGTTGTATGGTTCTACATCAGGTTTTGAGGGAGTTGAAATGGAATAAAATGCAGTAACTCAGAAATAAACACCCCCTACCAATGGACAAACACAGAAATTTCCCGTCGTTTTCTTTTTGGAAATGTATCGAGGAGAACTACTGATGCCAATTAATCTTACCAGGAAATGATATTTTAGTTTATTTATGAAAAATTAAATTAAGATGCGATTGAAAGAGCACAGTGATGTTGTGTCTGACGCATAAGCCTTTCGCCCCCCCCCCCGCCGTAATCGAAGTATTGGGTTTTAAAGTTAGGTTACATTTAAAAAAAATCGCTCTATTTAGCAAGAAATAGGGACTTACACAGTCACTGTACAGTGTACACAAAATCACCAAAGGTGTTGGGACACTTTAAAAATTCACATTTTTTCCCTAATTTCTCGAGAAATACCAGAGCAATTGTACTAAAGCTTTAGTGATGTTTAAAAAAATGCTTCAGATAACACTTTCTAGTAATAATTCTGTACCACTTGCGTGTTGAAGGTCAACAATAAAATGAAGAAAAGCAAAAAGATTTTTGATCACAATGGTCTTACAAGTAAAACGATGAGAATACAATGTATATTTCATACATTAGTTTAATTGTTATGTGCATGTATTATCTAGCTTTTGGTAAAAGAATCTCTTTTATCTACAAAGATCTGAGCATCTCTTTCAAAAATGCAACCAATTTTCTTCACAAGATTTTGGCTCATGTCATGCCGAGTTTTAAATCTAACTTTGCAAACTTCAGAAAGCTTGACAGCGTGCATGAGGTCAACTATATTGAAATTTGAAGTGAAAATATTGAATAGGGTCTGGTATGGTAAAGTGGTCATAAAATCCTGGTTTTTCAACTTAAGTAAGTAATAAATACAATAATTTCTTTTAAAACTTAAAGTGTTTTTCGTTGTTATTTTACAGTACATTAAGAAAGAACACATTGCACTGAATTTTGGAAGAAATAAAATGATTTAAATCTTTTAATGGCATTTTCTTTTTCATATATGTGTAAATGACCTGGGGGGGAGGAAGTGTTCATAGTTTTAAAAAATAGATATAAAACCATCCAAATAAAAACCATATTTTTTTTAATACTCAGTGCACATAAGTCTTTAGAAGAAATTATATTCATTTAAATAAATTACAAATTTTGATGGTTAACTTTGATAAAAAACTGGTTCACCAAGAATTTTTCACCCCTGGATTTCATCAATATCATCAGGGAAGGTGTGATGATTTCTAATGTATTATTGTTTAGGAATATATTGAAGATAACTTCTGAACAATGTTTAAATTACCTAAATTACATAGAAAGATTATATTACACCTAAAGAGAGTTCGGAGAAAATGTTACTTTATTCAAAAACAAAAGAGAAAAAATGGTTATAGTTTGACCACGTAGAGATGGCGGATGGCTGTGAAGCAGAAATGTCATTTGTATAATTTGTGATAGGTGTTTGTAATTATTAAGTAATATATAGGATCACCAAGAACATGCCTCTTACTACTCGGCGCTTTCTTGCTGATTCTAATTATGACAAATGTTACAAAGGCTGTTTCGCTTCAGTCTTCCGCCGTCTCTCCGTGGTCAAGCTATAATTTTTAGCTAAATATTCAATGTATACGAAGTATTTCTAGTACTAATTTTCTACTTTTTTCCCATGTTAAACTTTTGGGGGAGGGGGGTGGGAACATGAATTATTCTACTAGAAAAAATGTAAGCTGCATTTGCAGAAGAAATGCTAAGAATTCTTCATGTATATTTCGGAATACAATATTGCACTAATTCAATTGACATATATCACATTTAAGCATAGTTACGTAATCCAATTTACCTTAAAAACAGTAATGTTTAGTAAAATTAATATTGATATCTGCCGTATGAATAATGATTAAAAATTTTTAGATGAAGGATATATGGTAAGACTGACTATGACCACTTTGCCCCATCTTAATTACGTTGTTCTGAAAGATTAAATAATATGAATACATTTTAGCTGTTTATGCAGGCGTATTCTTGAGGCATCCGGGAAGCTGCATGCACAATCAACCTGAAACAAAATTCTAATGAACAAATTTTTACAAAGAAGTTAAAAGAAGCGTTCAGATTTTAAAATGTTTCAGAATTAAACCAAAAGACTTTTTTCACAAAATAAATTATTGCCATGATAAAAACTTGTAGTTCAAAACAATTCGTAATTTTTAAAATCTATATATATAAAAATGGATGTATGTTTGTGGGTATGTGTGTATGTTCCTTATACAAATCCACAGTTTTCGTCGGATTTCTTCCAAATTTGGCACAAAGGTAAACTGTTGCTCAGGAATTCATATAGGCGAGTTTTTGGAATTTTAAAAACACTCAAAGAGGTCTAATTTCATTTTTTTGAGTCATAAAATTGCTCTTTTCTCCAGGAACTAATTTTTGTATAGTTATGAATGTAGTCTAAATGAAAAGCCCGTAGAAAACTACCCTAGATGAAGTTTCTTCAAGGATTGTCTTTAATCATTAAATTTGTGAACCTTGGTTCAAAGCAAATGCAAACGGTTATCAATATATAACCACCAGGAGCAATTTTAAATACAATCAACACAAAACGTATCTTAAACGATGGCCGTCAAAGCCGTTTAGTGATGAGCGTTAAAGCATGTTTGACGAGAAAGCCGTAGTTATAATAAATGATGCTGTACATCGTTTCTTAAACGGCGACCTACGAAGTCCCAGGGGTCCATTGATGCTACTCATGGTGCTACATAATTTGAATGCTACCGTTTGATTATAATTTTCAAATATTGTTTAATTATAAAATCCACAACAGTAAGGCTTCGTGTAATTTTTGATCAGTGTTTAGCCCGTTAGTAGCAAGAAAATACAAACATGAGTAAGTTAATAATATTGCATGCAACATTGACGTACAATCTTCGACTGTTTCAGCATTAGACTACACTACTGGCCATTAAAATTGCTACACCAAGAAAGTGACATGGTACAGACATGAAATTTTAACGACAGCAAGAAGATGATGTTATATGCAAATGATTAGCTTTTCAGCGCATTCAGACAACGTAGGCGCCGGCAGCGACACCTACAAAGTGTTTAAATGAGGAAATTGTACAGTCAATTTCTCACGTGCAAATTCAATTTGAACGTTGTTGCGTGTTGGAAAATTGTTGTGATGCCTCGTGTAAGAAGAAGAAATGTGTACTAGCTCGTTTCTGTCTTTGATAGAGGTCGAATTGTAGCCTATCGGGATTGCGGTTTATCCTACCGCAGTATAGCTGCTCGCGTCGGTCGAGATCCAATGACAGTTCGCAGAATATGGAATTAATGGGTTCAGGATGGTAATACAGATCGCCGTGCTGGTTTTCAACGGCCAGTAATCACTAGCAGCTGAGAGGACAGGCATGTTATCCGCATAGCCATAGTGAATCGTACAGCCACGTCACGAGCCTTGAGTCAAGAAATGGGGTCATTTGCAAGACAACAAGTGTCTGCACGAACAGTTCGGCGACGTTTACAGCAGCATGGACTGTCAGCTCTGAGACCATGGCTGCGACTACCATTGACACTGCATCACAGACAGAAGCGCCTTTAATGGTGTGATCAGCGACGAACCTGGTCTGTACCAACGGCGAGACGTCATTTTTTCTGATGAATCCAGATTCTGCTTACAACATCATGATGGTCGCATCCGTGTTTGGCGGTATCGTGGTGAACGCACACTGGCAGCGTGCATTCGGCATTGTCATACTGATGGCCCCTGGCGTGATAGTGTGGGGTGCCATTGGATACACATCTCGGTCACCTCTTGTTCGCATTGACGGCACTATGAACAGTTAGCGTTACATTTCCGATGCGTTACGACCCGTGGCACTACCCTTTATTCGACCCCTACGAAACTCTACGTTTCAGCAGGATAATGCACGATCGCATGTGGCTGGTATTGTGCAGGCTTTCCTTGATGCGGAAAATGTTCGACTGATGCCCTGGCCAGCACGTTCTCCAGATCTTTCACCAATAGAAAACGTCTGGTCAATGGTTGCTGAACAACTAGCTCGTCAGCAAACGCCAGCCACTACGGTCGATGAATTGTGGCATCGTGTTGAAGCTTCATGGGTGTCTGTACCTGTACATGCCATCCACTCTCTGTATGACTCAATGCCCAGGCGTATAAGCACTGTTATTGCTGACAGAGGTAGTAGTTCTAGGTACTAATTTCTCAGGATCTATTCACCCAAATTTCTTGAAAACTTAATCATTTGTTATTTCCAACATTATAAATGTGTCCAATAAATATTACTTTGCTATCTGCATTTTCCCCTGGTGTAGCAATTTTAATGGCCAGTAGTGTAATTTTATTAAAACCACATCTATTTCATCCTTGCAACAGAAATTTTATTTAATGTTCTATGATTCTTATCAAACCAATTTGTAATTTGTAAATTTTCTTTATACTATTCCTTGATTTACGTCGAATCTTTAATTAATTCGATTCAACTATATCGGTACTTGTGAACCTTGGTTCAAAGCAAATGAAAATGGTTAACAACATATAACCACCAGGAGATATTTTAAATGCAATCAACACAAAAAGTATCCTCAACAATGTCTGTTACTGTTGATCAGCGACAAGCGTATAGCATGTTTGGCAAGAAAGCCGAACGAAAAAGAAATGCTGTCTTTCAGTAGTTCTTAAACTGCACTCTGCAAAGACACAGTGATGCATTGAAATCACCATCGGTGGTTTTTCTTCAATTTGCTTGCGCATTTCGCTAATAAGTTTTCAATTAATAATACCGTAACAGTAAACGAAATTCTGATCACTATTTTCTATGCATAAACACCACAGAAAATACCAAAATGAGATAGGTATTATCGAAGTACAACCTTCAACAGTTTTACAATTAGAGTACTAAATTTATATTAAAACGACATCATTGCATCGGAAATATAATTTAGTATTGTATTATCCTTAAACAAATCGATATGTATATGTTATTTATACTATTCCATGATTTACCTAATTCAGTTCACCTGAGTTTCACAGAAACCGCTCCAGGATATCAAAGTTCAGGGGTAAAAATACTAATATGGCTAATGAATTGTAAAATAATCATTTTTGTGCATAGTAGCGTAGATTGAATTTATCTTTCAAGGGGGGGGGGGGTAGTCATGGGGTTCATTACATGTACATAAACTATCATACTAGGATTGCTATTGTGTGGTAGAATAAAAGGCTGTGCACCTTTAGACTCGAAACCACACGAAAATTTACTACGACAGATTTCATAGTTTTAGAAGGGTAAAAGTTTAAAGTTTGAAAAATGTAAAGAAATATTAATTTGAATTTAAACTATTAAAATGCATAAAATGTCTCCATTTTTTACGTAAACAAATTTCTTAATCGTTTAAAATTTTATATTACTTTAACGCTCGAAACAATAGTACACCAGAAGGAGCATCTTCGCTGACTTGGCAATAATTTTAAACCAGTTAGCGGGTATGAGGCAACTTTTGACACGAAGAGATTGCTACTGAAATGGGCATGATGAAATATTACGCCACATTATAAAGTTTTTTCGTTTTAGTCTTCATCGTGAAATTAGTTGAGCAAAGCTCCATTTCCAGTTACAAGACTCTGAGATAACTTTTATTGTAAACAATCGAAAAATACTACTGTTTGTAACTACCACTAAGTAATTCAACCGTCATTGAAAAAATGCTGTAAGATAAAAATGGATACGTATCAGTGTTATAGAAGCAACTCTGTTCACAGTGGAGGGATAAGGTGAAACAATTGGTATCTCACGTATATCCGCTAATCGCAATACATCATTCTTTAAACTTCAAGAAATTAAATCTCCAGTGAGACTTAAGTTCTGTATCACGATCAATAAGTCAGAAGGGCAGGCGATTAAGTACTTTAAATGCATGTGAAATTTACCTATTTTCCATACAGATAATTTTTATGTTGCATGCTTAAGGTTGGGTTCATTCAAAAATGTATTTCATTTTGCTGCTGGAAGGGGGACTAAGAATTGTATTTAGGAGCAAGATTTGAGTTAAATTTAGAAAATTTTGAATAATTTTACTTTTCAGTATTTGGATTATGTTTCTAAACGTGGAAATAACATTTCCTTCGTTTTGAAGTTGCGGATATGGGGAACAGAATGTGCAACAAGCTTTTGTAAAACATAAACAAAAGTATTGTCTGTTATACAGTTGTAAGTAGAAACAAGACCTTTTTTTCCTTTCTTTTAATTTCATAGCCTGCAAATAATTTTAAAAAAATGACGCGGATAGTGACCAAAATGTGCACGTCTATTTCTTTTTCTACAAATCAGTTTAATTAACGGGTTTTATATAGTTCGTTCCATAATTTCGCGTCCACGTACTCCATTTTTAATGCTTTATGTATCTTAAAATAATAACTGTAACTGTTTTTATGGCAACTATTATTCAATGGAACCATTCTACCCCTAATGACGACTGTGCCTCTGCAAATTAAAATTTCGAGTTTCTCAAAGGAATACTTCTGAGCAGCAAACTTAAATAAGTGCTCTTACTACGTGCATCAGTTTGAGTTATCATGTACAACATTTACGGCAAGTGTGAGGTTTTAAAAATTTGAAATAAAATTCTAATCTAGACAAATTTTGAATCGTTGCAAGACACCAATATTATTATCTAACTCATTTTTACCTACGAAAATAGAAATTTGACATAAATATAGGAAAAAACGGTAGTTGACGTACGTCTTTTTATGCAATTTACACTTATCTAATATTACTCCATGGCATGCTACTAAATCGTCACGGAAAGGGCAAACATACACATTTTGTGAAGTTATTTATACTAAGTGAACGTTTTCTACGGAATGTGCTTACATTCCTGAACACTTACAAAAAATTATAAAATGAGTCTACCTAACACGTGAAACCTTGAAAGTAAAAACACCGCCAATTATCCGTAAAACGAAATGTTAACGGCTATTAATAACAATGACCGAATTCCTTATTTTCTGTACAGTGGGCTATCTGTTTAGCTTTTGGGGGTCTTTGAAGATGATTTTCATATCTGAAAATATTGTAAGGGTGGCATATTTTGCATATATTTGTAACTGATAACAGCCATTGAATTTATTAACGACTCTTTCTAGGAAAATACTCCAAGATTTTTTTTTTCAGAATAAAATGTATGTGAAGAGTACTATAGCATGCTTTAATGTCTTGAGGTATACAAAACCGCCAAAGGCAGCGCAGCGTTTTTCGTATTCGAAGTACCACGCAAAAGGTTATCCCACAAGATATGCAAGACAATCATTTGTCTCTGCATTAAGACATTATATGTACCGCCCGTCTGATTCAACCGCAGACAACGTGCCAGTGGACACGACAGAACCAAGGAATATCGTTGACAGAACCCCGATAACATGCCTCATGCTTTTTCGTTTTTACTTGATGCGATTTTTCCTGCAAATGCTCAACTTTCTGTGCTATTTACAGTCTTTTGAAAGTTTGAGCCTAGAATGGTGTGAATACAGTTTTTCACTGTCATTTACATAGAATTTATCCATTTAATTATCTAAATGATATGCTGCATTGAGAAGCACCCGGGCAACGCCGGGTAATAAGCTAGTCCAAAATAAAAAAATTACCCTCATTTTCTCATTCATTTCAAATGTATAGTTTTTATTTGATATATGATCACTTTACCCCCATTGACCACTTTCCCCCACCAGACCCTATTTGGTACGATATTTTCATACTTTTTTTCTTGAGGGCACACATATTTTGCCATAAAAAAAATAATATTTCAGTGCAAGTTTTATTTTTAAAATACAATGTTTTTTATTTCTTTGTAAACTCTAATTTCCAAAAACAAATTTCGAAATTCTTCCTTTTAAAAAAGGTAAGCAATCTTAACTACTTCACTTTGCCCCACATTCCCCTACAATGAAACATTGGTAAGTTCTTTCTAATAATTTGAGTAGATATTTGACGAGTAAGTAAAATACTATCGTTTGTCAATATTACACTTAACTTTTGGCAGCATTCAAACAGATACAATTACTTCTCGCTTTTATAGTAGAACAATACGACGTTCATTTTAATCATGTGTTAAATTTTTATGCAAAATTGCTGTCACATACAATGCATGGCAATAGTTAGTCACATAAAATGCATTTGGTACATCTCTCACCTTTTTCAACTGTGGCATATCAAAGGGAAAAAAAACAGGACTGGAGAAAATTATGGTTTTACGCAGTGCTATTTTCAACTGTATGATATTTCAAACATTAAAATTCACGCATAAAATTTATGACGTTGTATTTGATGTTTTTTTTTTGGGGGGGGGGGGGTCAAAATGACTGGCGTATAGTTGAAGTTTGAAAAAATTAGTTCTAAATTATGAAATTTTAATGATGTTGTCAATATTGATAACGTCTTTCACACACCACGACACATATGTTACATAAACTAACTTTTTGTGAGTTTTGTGACAAGAAAAAGCATTACATTTAGATTTTAAATCAATAATTATTAAGTTTTCTCAAATGTTTGAGGTCTGTCACTATTGAAAATTAACTGGTCCAATTAAGCGAAGAGGACCTGTGTAGCTTGACCGAACATACAAAACATAAACCATTAAAAACATCCTTGTGATTGTAGTGAGTCCCATTTGCATGATGGTGAATATACAAAGAAGAAAAATTGTTGTTCACGAAATTTTTCCATTAAAAAAAAAAACTAAAATAAAGCGAATCTTCTTTTCACACTCGTTCAAAAACGTTATCAGATCGATACGGTTTTTGTTATTCCTTCTAGTTTGCATCGGTTTTATTCAGTAACCAGAAGTAACCAAAACTGAGAATGAAAAAATAAGTACAATTAAGAACTAAACGATCATTTGAAATTCCAATGAAATGTAAATTACGTATTTTACAATCAAATATATATATATATATATATATATATATATATATATATATATATATATATATATATATATATATATATATATATATATACACTTCAAACTTTCTTCAAGTGGGAGATTTTTCTTTTTCTTTAAAGTTTTTCTCATGTTCCTTGGTCCGATTAAACGGATTTTTGTACCCAATAAAATATTAGACTTGTGCAATAGGATTCGTTTTGGTTCTATAAAATTTGGTCGAATAAGCGGATGGTCCGATTAACCGGTGGTCCTATTAAGCGAATTCTACTGCATTAGAATGTCCTTGAGATTCTCCTTAAATTTAGGGATGGGTTTGCAAAATACATTTCATCATTTCAAATACCTAACAATGTAATATGAATTGTTTTTGTAGAAAGATGATGTCTATCAAACTGATGATATTTTTCTCTTCTGAAGACAGAAGTTCTTTGCTGTGAGACAAAATAATTGTCTCGAATTTTTTATTCATAATTTTCACTATACAGGGTGTTCCGTTTTAACCTGCAAAGACCTGAATTTTCGCAACCGTTAGTCCTAGATGCATACTTCCAATTGCAAAAATGTTCAAAACCAGATGCAGAGATAAGATATTGAAAGTTTAAAGCAAAAAATAAAATGAGTAGAAAAATACAAAAATTTAACTTTTTATACGGGCCCTAGGTCCCCTAACTTATAAAGGGTGTCCCAAAATTAACGCAAGATTTGAATTTGCCACCATGTTTTCCATAAATTGTTGGCAGCCATGAAAAAAGAACAATTTGACAGTTGAGAGTTTAGGGTTAGTAAAAATGGGGTGTTATCGTACCATACAGCTAGAGAGAGTGAAACATTTCAATTACTGCATAAGACATTTCTTAGTCGCGTACTCTCTCATTTCGGTGATCAGAATTGGCACCCTAGATCGTGTGATTTAACATTTTTAAATTTCTTCTTATGGGGTTATTTGAATTCAAAGGTCTATGTCAACAAGCCAACAACCACCCGTGCATTACCGTGTTGCGATACCGAGCGCCAATAACAGTAACTGCTTGACCAGCCTCAACTTTCATCATTTTTGAAACAATTGTTCAATAATGAAAACGCGTTATTGTATCGTATAACGCTCCATTTTTGATTACCCTAAACTCTCAGCTGTCAAATTGTTCTTTTTTCAGGGTTGCCAACCATTTATTGCAAAAATGGCGGCGAATTCAAATCTTGCGTTAATTTTGGGACACCCTTTATTAAGGAAAATTAATATCCATTGAAAGATATTACAAAAAAAAAAAAAAATGACGTGTGCGACCAAAACTCAAGGAGATATTGAGTTTCAAAGTTTTAAGGGACCATACAGGGGATGAAATTGGAACTTATCGCCCCTTTCAGAAGAATGACAGGTTGTCGAAGTAAAAAAACAAAGTATTTATATTTTTTATTGTTATTCAAAAACAAATGCAAATATTGAGCCATGATGTGCGCAAAAACACAAACAATAAAAAACCTCAAACAATTTTAAAAACCACACTCTAGCATACGTATAATTTTAAGCTCTTGTTAACTGCTGAATTTTCCCCCAATAGGTGTTAAAGGTATTATTGATGGCGAGTGTAAAGTGGTGTAAGTCACAAAACGTTGCGTTTCATATCTCGGTGAATATTGGTCGTACTAATGTCAAGCTTTTTGTGCTGGAATAATTTTTCATTCTAGACTATTTCCTTGAATATAAGTTAAGGGACCTAGGGTCCGTATAAAAAGCTAATTATTTTTATTTTTTGACTAATTTTTACTTTTGCTTCAAACTTTCAATACCTTAACTCTGTATCTGATTTTGAACATTTTTGCAATTAGAAGTATGCATCTAAGACTAAAGATTGCGAGAATAGAGGTCTTGCAAGTTAAAACGGAACACCCCGTATACTCTTAAAAAATAAGAAAACAAACAAACATGGAAATGAGGTCTATGATAACATTCTAATCACCGATTTTATGTGAAAAGTTTTTATTTCATACGTATGAACTTTTTTTTGGGGGGGGGGGGGGGGACAGGAGGGAGCTTCGTTAATTTTCCCCTAATTTTGAACGAGTTAGTAAAATATCATTTGTTATCTTATATGCTGATGATCTATGCCTGCTATTATTGTTGTTTCTACGTAATGTTTCCCCCTTTTGTATTTAAGTATAGATTTTACACAATTTTTCCCAAATAAAATTTTTTTCTTCCAGTTACTTCTTCCACAAGAACACTTTCGAAGGGAACTTCAACTAGCTTTATGGAGACTACACAAACTACAAAATCGTCCTGACTGTGAGTAGTTAAATATTTAGATATAAAACATGTAAATGATATTTTGAAAAACGTAATAGAGCGAAAAATTATTTTCTTCATGATGAATCCATTTTTAACTACAAAAATCTCAGTCAGTATTTATAGGGTTCGAAGTATCATCTGTCATCATAGATTAACAACGTTAAAAAAAAACAAATTTCACAAAAAATTGCTCATACCTTTTCCGGGTTACAAGGAAATCCATTTTCGTTGCAAAACTATATGAGCTTATAAATGTAAAGAAGTTCGATAAAAACCTGTAACCCCCTAACTTCCCGCCAAGCCTCAAACAAATGTCTGAACATTTCTGCGAAAATATGCTTTCTTTAGATTGTTAATTTATGTTGGCGTTTTACCCCAAAGGTATTTATTCATGTCTGGTTGAATCAGTTAGTTTCAATACAAAACATTATTTCAACTGGTTTAGGTAGCACAGTGCCAAATTTGGTATCAATTGCAGTTTGATTTTTTTTTTAGAATATTTGAAACAGATGTAAATATCAGTAAGTTACTGCCCCTAAGCCAGGGATAAGGCCCCTGCTCCCCAGAACTGCATGCAATATACCAGACAGTCCGATTATTACATTCAGAGACTGAAGTTTTGTTCTTATTTGAACTCTTCAGTCTGGAATAGGGAATAACCGAGTTAGAAGCAGATGTCATCTCATTGAAGCACAGAGCGCCATCGATAAATTTACTTTACCTGCCAGTTTGTTGGCGCTCTGTGCTTCAATGAGATCACATCTGCATCCAGCTCGGTTATTCACTATATTAGATATTTGAAAGTGCACCTCTCAAAAACCCGGGTAAATTTCATCCTAAAGACAACACTCTTGTAGTTGATTATTAAAAACAAAGGGGGAATTTTTTAATCGATGTTTCAGTTTCTGATAGTTTAGTCTTTTGACAAGACTATTTTTACTTCGTCAATGCAGTGCTGGTTTAAGCTGGTGCTTAATTTCATTTTTTGTCCGGTTATCACATCCAGAGACTAAAGTTTCGTTCTTATTAGAACTCTTCAGTCTGGAATAGTGAATAACCGAGCTGAAGGCAGATGTGATCTCATTGAATATACTAATTTTGACTCCATTAACTGCTTTATAAAACCGCAATGTGTAAAATTTCCTAAGTTAAAACATAAAATTTAGAGAATTCATTGAAATAAATCCGCGTAAACGTGCCCGGTCTACCCTATCCCTAATATGAGATTTTTACAAACATACTTGTTCTATTATTAACAATCAGTGGCAGTTTGCTAAAAATATGTATTAATTATTAAAGAATGTCTATACTTTAACATTACACTTCGTTATTTATGTAACGAATAAACTTCAGAATGCTTTTCTTAAAAAAAGTTTCCCGTTGACACATTCAGAGAATCATATCTTGAGATGAAACAAAATGGCTGAAAAAGACTATGTGTTGCCAGTTTTTATGTACTAGTATAAATTTTACATTATTGCAAATTTCAAGTCTCTACTTAATGATTTTGGTACATTTTTAGCTGTGGAATCATGTATCCCCAGGGATCAAGTATCCCCATTCTCCCCTACTAAGTATATTTGAACAGGCCAAGCAGGAAATGCACCTCTGAAGAATAAAATCTTACAATTTTTCAAACACTAAGATCTTGTTATTAATGACCTTAACTTGAAAAGAAAAATAGGAAGACTTGCCTACAGTTTTCAATTTTTATTTTCTTCACATATTTACATATTTTAATGAACGTTGGGTTTTTTACGTAATAAACATTACAAAATGGTTTCATCTGTACTAAAACTGGATAAAATTTTGGGCCTGGCAAAAACCAAATTTGATGCTGAGAAAATCCTAAAAGATGAATTTGGTATGAAAAGTAATTTTTCAGTATACTGTAAATTATTATTTAGATACATACTATTTAATGCATTAAAAATATTCTTTTTTAATTTACTCCATTGATATTACTCGTAGTTTAATGCTTGTAATAGTTTATCTTTAATAAATAATGTTCAAGCAACCACGAAACATATTGTTTTTGTGATTGTTTGATGAGGTTGGGGGATGGGGAGGTAACTGAGGTGTCGTGGCAAATCAAAACAAAAGGGTGACATTTTTCATCACAAATTTTTGGTACATTATACAATAATGTTTTGTTAGCAATCGGAAAAAAACTAAATCAGCTCCTATATTTATGCGTACGGAGCAGGCTTTTATTCAGGCTCGTGTCAATGTTTTTTCAAGAAAAGTTAAATTCAGATTTAACATATTCTTTTATTAACCATCTCATTAATGCATTATTTCATATATCAATATTGCTGCTTACGCTGTAGCAATACAGAGGCTAAAATTGATTTTTAATTTTAGCTTTTGGATGGGAGAAGTGACTTCCGTCCCTTTTTATGTATATTCCCGCATTCTCTTCAGGGAGAGGGGGGATTAAAGACATTTCGGTGCGAGTCCCACAACCCCGTCCTGATCATAACTACGATTTCACTAACTGAACAAATTACCCATTCAGGGGCGGATCCAGATATTTTTGAAAGGTGGGTCAAGCTTCAATGGCTAGCGTGTTATACCTCGTAAGTAAAAAGGTATCAGTTAAGCATGGGTGCCAATCCCCCCAAGGGTGATGGCACATCCCTTCATATGCTACAAGGCACCCCCCCCCAACCCCTCCCCTCCCCTAAATATTTCAAATGGCATAACCCTGCGTCATGGATCGTATTTTCTCTAATTTTTATCAAAAATATCTCTTTAGGCAGACAGGCCAGTCACATTACCCTAAGCTTTGAGTATGTTATATGACTGCTATAAAACAGTAAGGAAAAGCACATACAAGACACCACACGTGGTTTAAGGTGGAAGAGTGCTCGGAAAAAAAACATCAATCACATTACAGGTGATTGTTCTTTTGAAAATGAACAAAAATCTCGAAATAGCAATAGCTCACAGTATACGAACCCAGTTAATACCTTGAATTATGACGAGCTCAGAACCAAGCACAAAAACGGTTAAAATTGATTCCTTGCTACTATTTTTTCGGATCTAAAATGTTGAAGACAAAAATAATCACAATTAAAATCCTGTCACAGGGGGTCAGCTGACCCTTTGACCCTCCCCTGTATCCGCTCTTTACCCAATTAAATAAAAATGCAAGAGTTAAATCATTTACATGGGCTCCCCAAACTTTAAATATGGGGGGGGGGGAGGGAGATTCTCCAATTGCCAAATGAAAGTATGAATTTTATCGAACGATAAAATAAGAACTAGAATACATTCTCTATCTTCATAACGTCTAATGTAAAGGGACGCAAGCCATCTTTTAAAAAAAGAATGTAAAAAGGAAAGAAGGGAAAAAATAATTATATTATTGCATTATTGTTTCCTAATTTACCGAAGCGTCGTCAAAATTTACTGAATAGGGGCATTTTTTGGAAGGTGGCAGTGTCCTCTCAACGAGACGCCTCTTTCATTTGTCCTTATTTGTTTCGTAATAGTGCGTGCAGTAGAACTCCAATTATTCAAACTCATACTACCCGAATAGCTGATTATCCGAATCGCTTTCAGAATTTCAGGGAAAATATTTAGATGGAAATGCGCTGAGATTCGCAAAAGAATGAGTCTGTCTTGTCTACACGCTATTCCCGGCCCCTTCCCCTAAAAAATTTCCTCAAAGCTAGTTAAACATTTTGCTTGCTGAATATTTCTATCAAATTAATGTCTTTCATTTAAAATACGGTACGTAAATACTGTAATAATGTACATCACTTGTTCGTGCGCTAACACGTAAAAGTGCTGCCATTTGATAAATTAAAATTCTTTTTCTTCAAAAAAAAAAAAAAAACTCCCATTTTCAGCCTATCTACAGTAATTAATTAAAACGGACCCTTTTTTTTTCGAAAGAATCCAATAGGGAAGTTGCAACCTATTAAATGTTCATATTTTGGCTATTGCATATTGTTAATTGACCCTCAAAACTAAAAAATTCACCATCGCCGAATTTTAAAACACCGTGGTTGATTTTTAATGAATTTTTAAAAATCCACGCGCAAAAGTGCGCTCTTCTGAAACGTCACGAACCTACGTCACAGGGCGCGAATGGCCAGCCTTCCGCCGAAGATCCCTTGTTTTCGCTAGGGACATTTTTAGCGCGCTGATATTTTTATTTTTTAGAAATTCAATAATCCTTTTGAACACACTATGGAGGCCGGATTCGTTAAAGCACAATGTAAATAATCTTCCTCAAATAATATCAATGGTGATATTCGAATATTTCCGAGAGGATGAGAGGTTTAATGTTCCAGAAACGCGAGGAGATAAGCCTTTTACGTGTTATGCGAAGTCGAATGCACGTTCTTCGATTTCTCCCATGACATGGGAACCGGTTCGCTAGCGTTTCTCTCCTATCGGACGTCACTTCCTATGCCATCTGACGTCACAGGCGCTTGAACTTTAAAAATTAATTTAAAAAAAAACTACTTATCGTATCGCAAAAATTTTTTCACCTATGATGTTCATACATGTTACTCTATCATATAAAAATAAAATTGAAAAATCGAAAACTTCCCTATTATCCAAATATTTGATTTTCTGAATGGGATCCGATCTTTTGAGGCCCAATCCCAATTGATTCGGATAGTTGCGTTTACGCTGTATTCAGTTGCAAATCGACAAATGAAGTTAGTGCTGCTCTCTATGAACAAACATTGAAACTCAACAACGAATAAATACATTTGAGTTTGAAAATTAAATGATTCACAAGAAGGTTTGCAATTATTTCCAAAATAATACAAATTTTTCACAATTAAAGATTTATACAACTCAATTATTATTCTTTCACGTTTCAGTATTAATTATTCTGAAAAGTTTTTGGGCTTTTTTAGGCTTAAAAAGGCATTAAAATTATAGAAAACTTGTATTTGAAGTAAATGCTCTGCAAAAAATACATTATTATTTTATTTCAAAACAACAAAAAACATCCTCGTATTTTTTCTACATAGCAAGAGAATGATTTAAGTATGCTACAAAAAAAAAAAAAAAAAAAAAAAAAAAAAAAAAAAAAAACACTGAAGCAGATTTTAGTTGGTACTCCGGAGATATTAAATCTTCTAATTGAAAAAACATAAAAACTGACTTTAGATACGATGTGGCAGCACCCCACTATTCACAGAATATTTTTTGTTATTTATACTGAAAAGAAAAGTATTAGCTTGAAATTGATACCTATTTCAGCTTAATTGATTGAAAAATAAAGTAAAGATATTTTCTAAATTCACACCAAGAAGTTAACTTCAAAAAGTGACCAAAAATCGAAATTTTGAAAAGAATTTCCAAAACGTGAATTTTATCCGAAAAATCTAAAAAAAATTAATTTAACTTATGACATAGATAAGCTACTGTAGCTACTGTAGAAGCTACTATAAGCTACTATATAGTAGATATCTATTCGTAAAAAAAATAAAGGACAAAATCTGAGACATGACGCTTTAGGCGATTTGACGTGAAATGACCCTAGATTGATTTTGGTACTGTATCATGGAAAAAAGAAATCTGCATTGAAAATGAAAGTAGACATCTAAAAAGTTAAATTGGAAACTGTTTAATTAAAACTGTTAATTAATTTCAGCTAATACCGAAAATACAGGTATTTTACCTCAGCAAATACCGGTATTACAAAGTTCCAAAATAGCTCGAAATACCGGTATTCAGTATACCGGTATTTCAATCACTAGCTGCAACTTAAAGTGAGGAGTGTTGTCCCATTTGCCTTACAGTAATCGAGCCCTCCTATTGACAGATTAGAATCGTTGTCGTTAAGCAATCAGAGGTAATGCAGCACTATATTTGGTGGAGTTTTCTCATTATCGGTTTTTCTTTTGAGTTTCCCATTTTCTAAAATAACAGAGAATACGTAGGCTGCCGATGGGTATGTAAGATTGCATTAGCATATATGTAGGATATCATATAAGCTCAAGCATAGTGTGTGAAACTGTACAACTATTTCATTAAATTAGGATTTTACATCATTCATGCTTCAATTGTTTAACGTTTTGAGATTAAAAATGTAGCTAGGGTAAGCTTGCGAATTCGCACACTTTCTCCAAAAAAATGTTCGCCTACTTATCCCAAATCTTTATATTGGAATCAATTTACACTACTTTGGGAATGGTATAATAATTGAATTAAGACATCATTTGTTGCGACGAAATATATGCTATTCAAAATTAATAAGTTTTGGGAATTCACTCCACTAGTACGGACTGTAGAAGAAAATAATTACGGATAAAAATATTTACTTAGACTGCGCGTAGACTTACATAACTACATGTACCCCTTCGCATACAAGCCCCGGTTTCCCCTACACATTACTCGGTTTAAGATTAATTGAAGATTAACGAATACTGCTTAACTAGTTGCTGGATCAGAAAGATGGTGAAAACTTACTGTTTTAGCAAATTCTTGCCAACTCTCTTAGTTGAAAATAGCTCATTACAGAAGGGAAATAATTTTGTCAGATTACTTGCATCACTATTGTTATCGATCTTCAACAAAATAAATATTTGTTCCAAGTAAATTTTACCGATATTCGTAGTGGTCCATTTAACCCTTTATCCAATTCATTATCACTCTTCCTTATATCGTCGCCTTGGAACAACAGTAGGATATTTTACTGTTGTTTTCAATCTTTGACGTCTTACTGTTGTTCTGAAATGATGATACACACAGTTGACTCCCAATAGCTCAACGCAGAAGAAAAATAATTTTGTTAGATTACTTTCATCACTACTGTTATTGATTGGCACCAAAAGTATATATTAGTTTAAAATTTTTTATAAAAATTAGTAGTGGCCCAACCGCTCTAAATTCATTACCACTTTTCCTATATAGTCGTAAAGAGCAACAGTTGGGTATCTTGCTGTTGTTTTCTATTTTGGGTGTCTTACTGCTGCTCTGAAGCGATGATACGTATATTTGACTCCCAATGTCTCTACGCAAAAGAAAAATAAATTTGCCAGATTACTTGCATTAATACTGGGATCAATTGGCACCAAAAATTAATGTTTTTTCAAATAAATTTATAGAAATTAGTGGTGCCCATTCAACCCTTTTTCAAATTCATTACCACTCTTCCTTAAATAGTCGCCTTAGAGCAACAGTAGCATGTCTTACTGTTTTCAATTTTAGGTGTCTTACTGTTTCTCTGAGGCGACGATAGATACAGTTGATTCCCACAAATTCGGATAGCAAAAATCCAGACCGATGAACGAGATTTTTTTTTTCAATAAGTAAACGAGAAAACCCATGTAATTATTCCGCATTGCACAAATGATATGAATTTTGTACCTTTGCCACTCCACGTTTTAACATAATTGACGTCATTTATGACTCGGCCATCTGCCACATTGGTCCAGTTTTTTGGGAGTCTACTGTACATACGGAAAAAAAGAGAGAAAAAAAAAAGAGTTTAAACCTTCCACGTCTCATATGGAGGCATGAATGAATACTGTGGAAGGGATGATTACACTTGTTATCCCGGATGTGATTTCATAATTTTCCTTTTCATTTTTGTCAAAGACCATGAGTCGTTTTAGAAACAGTTAGCAATCCATTTACCAGTAAAATGAACTTTAAGTATTCCCAGAACTCAATTTTGTCGTTTTAGAAACAGTTATCTATCAATTTCCTAATGAAATTAACTTTAAGGATTCCATCAACTCTTGTTTTAAAAACAATTATCAATCAATTCACTAATAAAAGGAACTTAAGGATTCTTTCAACTCTTTTTAAATAAATCATGCATACATGTTTATCTTATTAATTATTACTCTTATAATTATTATTTTCAGTTGACGATGGAATATTTAAAGAGCAAATGCACTGAGAAAATGGAAGCTGCAGAATCCTGAAGCTTTGAAGGATTTTTTAAGATAACAGTTTTTAAAAAGCTGTAAAAATATTTCTGAATAAGAAATTCTTTTCTTGCATGATTATAACTGTGGGATATGGTACTAACACTTAATTCAAATATTTGTAAAACTGAAAATAAAGGACTTTTTTAGCAGGTTGTTTTTAAAGAACTTGTTTGTGAATAATTATTTCTAGATGTTCTCTTTTTATTGTTATGTTAATATAGAAAATATTTTTTTTAATAAACTGCTTTTTAGTTTTGGATTATAAATACGTGTATAGTTAAACTCTTTTCAGGAGCAAACAAAACCTTCAGATGGTAAACGTGTTGCATATTGTACATTAAAATAAAATGCGAAAAATATTTAAAACAAATTATTTGTGGCAGTGAGAAGCCAAAATTAAAAATGGAGATTTCCAGTACAACTAGTAGGCGAAACTCTCATCTGTTTTATGGCAAGAGATGTATAGCAACACCTACCAGGGATTCTAGTTCTAACTTGATTTAGAAAAACTTTGCAATGAAGGCCTACCTAGAACCGCAACTTTAAACATGTTTTACTCGAAACTTTAAAATGTCCACTTATATTCCTTTGCTTCTTAATACCTCATTTGTCAAATGCCAGCCTTTGATTATTATGTCATTAGGCTACGTGATCTCCCATATTTTCTCATAATGGAATTACAATAGTGCACTGTATTCGTCTATGTTGCGTAGCAGTCAAATCTTGTCCAGTTGAACTAAAAATACACAGAGGTCAATAAACATTCAAAACGGAAGAGGCAATCGTGTGCATAGTTAAAGGTCAGAAACTGCACGAGGGGCACCAGGAAGAATATTCGCGGCGAAAAGCTGAAGCAATTTTTGCGTGATCCAGGGTGCACCACGCGGAGGTCTGCTACATTGAAGAAAACAATTGCATAAAAGTTTTAATTTCTCAATGTCAAATAACCTACTGAAAAGATAAATTTTTCTTAGAAAATTTTGACAAATTAAATTAACTCTACTAAAGAGAATAAGGAATATAGTCATAGAAAGTGGTTTTCATTTCAGAGATATTCTTGCTTAAATGTACCCTATTTTTTGCTCTTTAAAGTGTCTTGTTTTTGAAGGGAAATGATCCTTTACGTAGATCCGAGAAAGATCTTTATACCACCCTACACATCAATAACAAAAATATTAGCAAGAGAACTGAAACGTAGTTTGTTGTAAGAGCAAACTAAGTTCTGATATTTTTTTTTTTTTTTGGTATTAATTGCTTTAAGCGTAAGGCGTTAAATGCTAACCAGTTGAGCGAAGAAAAAATGGTGACTGCACAAGATCCGAAACAAAATCGCCGATAACTTCACAATGAATTTTTTCCGCATATATCACAAAGATACACAAAATGAAATATTTAATTAACACGAGAAACTACAATTTGCAGCGTTTCTGTGAATAGTGTAAAGAACACAAATCTAGTGTTCTTCCTTACATTCAGTCAAGATATATTGCACTATTGATAAGGCACAGCAAAATTTACTAAATGGAAAGAATGCACCGAATTCAGAAAAAAAAAATATTGCAATTGTCAAATTCCAACTGATTAATGTCGGCTTTTAGTTGCACAAATTCAGTCATACGTTAGGGAAAGGGGGGCACATGTGAATGTTTTTATTTTTAATTTTTTTTCTTTCTTTTTTTTTAAATATTATCAATTTATCAGAGTAAAGATTTCCCCATGATTAAATAATCTTTGCTTTGTGCCAGGGAATTTTTGCGGACTTAAAAAATATACAACTTTACTTTATGGTATTGAAAAAAAAAAAAGTCTTCAATTGTTCACATGTGACCCTAAAGGGGGGCACATGTCAACTAGCCCGGGGCACATATGAACAAGATTGAAAAATGAAGGATAAGAATCATCTTTCAACGAAAAACTCTTTAATATAAAACATATACGTATATAGCAATAACATTGAAGGATTTGTAACCTGTATTGTGTCAGATTATTGTACAGAAAGTGTGTCATTACCAAAATACTTTTTCCGAGCTATTAAACTGAATTTTAAAGTTTCGTAGCACGTTCTGATCCCTGGATAGACAAGAAAATGAAAATTATAGGACTACATGATACAAAGAATATTTTGTTGCATAAAGATTATTGCTATACAGGGTGTCCCGTTTTAACCTTTATTTTCGCAACCGTTAGTCCTAGATGTATACTTCCAATTGCAAATATATTCAAAATCAGATGCAGAGTTACGGTATTGAAAGTTTGAAGCAAAAATAAAAATGGGTCAAAAAATACAAATTTTAACTTTTTATACGGGCCCTAGGTCCTCCAACTTTTTATAATTAAATTTAGGGAAATAATCTCCATTGAAAAATAATTCCAACACAAAACGTTTGACATTAGTCTGACCAATATTCACTGAGATATGAAATGCAGCATTTAGTGACTTACACCACTTTACACTCGCCGTCATTAATATCTTTTGGAGGAAAATATAGCAGTTTACAAAGGTTTTAAATTATATATGTGCATAAAATGTGGTTTTTCAAATTGATTGAAGTTTTGTAGTGTGTTTTTGAGTATCATGGAGTAACATTTGCATTTATTTTTGAATAGCAATGAAAAAGAAAGAAGATTGAAAAGAGTCAAAAAATACGAAATTTAACTTTTTATATGGTCCAAGGTCCCCTAACTAATATTCAGAGAAATATTCGCCATTGAAAACTATGACTAGCACAAAAACCTTGACGTTTGTGCGACCGAAACTCAAGGAGATATTCCAGTTTAAAGTTTTAGGGATCATACAGAAGATGTGTTTGGAACTTATCGCTCTTTCAGATGAATGGCAGGTCGTCAAAGTAATGAAAACAAGGTATTTATATTTTTCATTGCAATTCAAAATTGAATGCAAATGTTATGCCGTGATACGCAAAAGCACACTGCAAATCTCGAATAATTGTAAAAATCACTCTCTATGCACACATGTAATTTTAAACACTTGTTAACCACTATATTTTCCCTCAAAAGTTGTTATTGACGGCGATTGAAAAAAGGTGTAAGTCACAAAAGGCTGCGTTTCATATTTTCGTGAATAATGGTCGTACTAATTTCAAACTTTTTGTGTTGAAATTATTTTTCAATGGAGATTATTTCCGTAAATATATGTTAGGGGACCTGGTGCCCGCATAAAAAGTTAAATTTTGTATTTTTTGACTCATTTTTGTTTTCACTTCAAACTTTCAATATCTCAACCCTGTATCTGATTTTGAGCATTTTTGCAATTGGAAGTATACATCTAGGACTAACGGTTGCGAAAATAAAGGTCTTGCACACTGTAAAAAATATCCGTGAAACATCGAACCAAAATCGGGAGAAAATTTGCTGGCTCTTCTGTTTGGGGAAAGAACGAACCATAAAGCGGCGTCGTTTTCTTCCCGCACGAATGGTGAAAGCTGAAACCTAGAATGAGTCTCGCTCGCGCAAAAGACTAGTGCGAGGTTGAACCAAAATATTGATCGGTTGAGCGCGGGTGGATAGCATATGGTAAAACAATGAAATGGTTTTATTTAATGCGAAGGTTTAGAGCGTGATCGAACTGTACTTAGGCCCAATTTTAATAGTAGAAGCAGTGCGTAGTTTAACATACTATTATTTTGTTTTTAAGTATTTCCAAGAAATCGAAAATAAAATAAAAATCAATGTTATTTAAATCTAAATGAGTAAAAAAAAAAAAAAAAAAATTCTGGTTCTATTGCATTCTTTCATGTAATCACCTACGCCGATTTTCGATTTCATTATTAATTTTATTACTATTGAATCCAGTAATAATTATAATGTAAAATAAGAACTTTTTTTGTTTACTTTTTAGGCATAAAGATATTTTTTTCAATAATTATTGAATTATAAAAATGAAATATTAAAATTATACAATTCTTATAATTTTAATATTTCATTTAACTAATACAGAATTTCAGAGATTTTTTATTTATTTATTTTTGTTGTTATTATTCTTTTTTTTTTCTTTTGAGGAAAAATATGAGCAGATTTAAAAGTAAAAGCTAAATTTGTGCTTTTGCCTTTGTGATGAAAAGTAAAACAAAACATAAATAATACAACGTTACTGTCCAAATTTGCAGGACACTGCACACGTGTTTCGGGGGTTAAAAGGAACCTCTATTAATTGGGGAAGAATTAATCTCATGATATAAATATTATACATTGTTTCAAATGCGCTTGAACTTTTATTTCGTTTCTGTGTGATAAAAAATGTATTCCAAGTAATACACGTTTTTTTTTTTTTTTTTTTTTCGTTTATGCATCGAATTTTTCTTTAACTATTTTTGCACACAAGTAAACATTTCATTTTTTAAATAATGTATGAGTGATTCAAAAATTAATGTAGGAGGGGGAGGGGGTGAAAAAAGGACATCACCCCCCCTCTAGGAGAGGCAAGGTAAACTTTTTCATTGAATTAAAACTCTGAATTAATTGCATAAACTAATAGATAATCAAAATTAATAAAATTGACAGGTAAGAGTATTTGTGCAAAAGGAAAAGCAAATTACAATTTTATAAAACTTGATTAAAAAAAATAATTCAAAGATTGTTAGGAAGTAATCAAGCAGACTTTGCAATCAATAGGTGTTCTTTTAGAAAGAAAAATAAATAAATATATGCAGGTAGTGTTTTAGTATAAAGTATGTTTAAAAAACACAACAGATAGTAAGTTTTTGTTTGAATTTGTTTAGCATTTAAATTGTGTATTGTTACTATACATTAAAAAAATGGATTTTGAGACCTTTTATAAAAATCATGTTTTTTGCAATCGCAAACCGTGATAGGACTCGACACGTTGGGTTTCCTGTTTCTACTAATGGCTTTTATTGCAACCATTTTTTGAATTCAAGACGTCAAATTTCAAATGAATGCCATGGGCTGGATGTTAGATGTTATGTGTGTATACCGATTTTGCGTAAAAAAGATTGTGTCAACTCAAGGTGGCGGTTTGTAAATTTAGTAGACACCACCTAATGTGATAACATTTGGGCGAAAGTGATTTGATATCAATAATTGGCTGATTATAATAAAAGAGAAAAGTTTAATGTACATATGCACAACCAAACAAGGCTCAGCTGATAAACAACTGTGTTACACAAATATTAAATGTAATCACATGAAGCGACATCCACTGTAATTTGATTCTAAGGCACAGAACGCCACATTATAAGTATAGAAAAATAAAATCAAAAGACAAATCAACTGCTGTCAAGTGAAAACAGTAAGCAATCGTGATTGCTCAACAGAACCCTCCATTTTATAATCTATACATAGCACAGGGATGATTATACCCCCCAAAAGCAGGGGAGCACCTCTCTAAATGCCACAAACTCTCCCCCTAAAAAAAGAGAAAAATACCCCTCAAAGCAACCCCTTCCATTATTTTTATGGTTTATCCAGTGGTCACCTCTTACATGAACCCCCTTTGTTCTACACAGTTTTGATTCAATAAAGTGGCATTGAAGATTTGATTCAATAACGCATTTGATTGAATTTACTTCGGATTCAATTAACAAGCGTCCACTGTATTTTTAAACGTCAAAATTTTTTCTAAGCAACACATTCATTTATTTTGACATAGCGACACATTAATAATAGTCAATTAAAGTAAGTAAAAGTGTTGTTTGCGTGTTACGGATATGTCATATAAGCAGCAGCAGCAGTTGGGAGTACGGGGCATGCCGTCTCCAAAAAATGTTTTTTTGTTGCAAAAATATTGCAAATACTGTGTAACTGGTTTCACACCATCTTTTCTTTTTTGAGTTCCCCAAAATATTTTTTCCAACTACAGCATTGCTTTTTAAAATTAACCGAACATACTTGAAAATTATGGAAAAATCAGTAAATGAACACAAAATATAAATTAAATAATATCTTTATTCACAAATGTACATAAAAGGTTTTAAAATATTCAATTTTAAACATGTTTATGTTATTTCTCATAACCAAAAGGAGATACAATATAAAAATTCTATAAATGTAAAAAATACTTACATGGGTGATTTTACGAGTATATTAACTTTTGCCTATGGTAAGTTGAAACATTCATCTCATACATTAACCCTTTGGGTTTTAACTCTTATACGAAAACCATGCAATGGTCGTAAAAATATCTAAATGTAGTAACTAATATGTGATCCAAGTCGTCTGAATTAATGAAAGTTTAACCTACAAATTCAGCCAAGGTGCATAAACAAACTACTGTACACAGTAAAATTTTGAACTCAAGACAATGAAATATAAAACTGCATAAGAGAAAAATATAAAAATACGAAATACAGCCAACAAAAATACATTATTGCTTTAAATGGCCTTTCATTTATACAGCAAGTACACATAAATGATTGTTCAGATTAAGCAAAGACAGGTTTAATTGGGTTTGGATTAATGAGGGTTTACTGTCCTAAATTGAATGCTTCACAAACTCAGGAAAAGATTAATTTTTTTCAAGTAATTAAAATTGAAAAGTTAGACAAAAGATTTTATGTTAAGTAATGTTGATTCAAATTTCAATAGTATGTTTTAAAAAAATGGCAACAATTGTGAAGAAATATTTTGAATTTTGATTATTCTCAAGAATTTTTGGTGCTTTACGTTAGCAAAACTTTTTTGTACGTTTTAATAGTAACTAGGTGAACACATTTAAGGGGATCAAATTTTGTAAATAAACACATAATATTTTTAATTTTAAATGAAAAAGTTGCTGATTTAAATTGCGACTTCTGTTTCAAGGAGCAGCAAGGACGGGTCAGAAATTACAATAACTTTATTTTTAACATAATTTTGCTTTGTTTCAAGACTTTTTTAATGTAATATTTTTTACAAATAAGATCATTCCCTAACATTTCAAAACATATTTTGCTTATTTTATATGTCTGTTGTACAGAAGAAGAAATAAATTGGGCTCGATGGCACATTTATTACGTTGCTACACATAATCTCGCTTTCAGGAATGTTTCCTTAATTTTATGCTTTTGGCCTCACAAATACTACATTTTACTACACTGGTATTTTCCCCCATTGACTTTCTTTCATTTATGTAGCATATCTTGAGTCAAGAAACTGAAATAAGTAGTAAACTGAAACTTTGGTTCAGACTACATAAAAAATGTTTTTTTGCAGTTGGTATCCAAATTTCTATTTATTAGAAGTTAAAACAAAAAATATGTAAGTGTATACTGAAAATATTTGAAAATAAAAACTAATTAGAAAATTAGAAAACAGTTTAGTGTATTAATGTAATATGAAAGCACTACTCAGTTAAAAAACAATTATGCAAATGCTTGATAGTATTCAAATTTTACGAAGGATAAAATGAGAATAGCAAACTTCAATTAAATTGCTAAGAGGGACCAAAAAAAAAAGTTTACTCTTAAAAAACATTTTTTTAACATCCGTTTTGTTCTACATATTCTAAAAATTAGAACTATTTTTATAAGACAAAATATTCTGAACTAAGTAAACAACATTTAAACAGGACATTTAAAATTTAACTAACAATAGGAATTACTAAGATCTCATTAGAACTAATCAACTGCTAAATGTTTATTTTTATCAAAATTTAACAATAGTTCACATTCAAAATTTATATTTTGATTTACATTCAAAACAAAATTATGAATGGCTGACTTAAGATTAAAAAAATGGTGAGGGGGGGGGGGGAGAGTTCAAGTGGCTAACTAACACCTTAAGATGTATATTAAGATCTATTTTTATTTTGTACTAATAGCAATATCTACGGAAACATATACAAAATGTGGAATGATTTTAGGAGTATCAATTTGACACATTTAATTAGATTTATGCTATTTTACGTATAATACTTGTACGTATACATTTCTAACACAGCATCATTATACAGTAAACTTGCTGGAAAATCGATAGAATGCATGTTGTGGACAAGGTACAGAAATGACATTTTACCTGCATTTTATTTTTTAAAACAAATTTTAAAAACAAAATGAGAGTGATAAATATTTTTATTACTCGTTGTGAGTATTTTAAGTAAAATATACCAGTATGTATTTTTTATTGAATGCTTAAGAAAACTGATCTCCAAAAAAAAAAAAAAAAAAACCGATTCTATTCATTCCTTAGATTAGTGGGCAGATAGGTGATGTTTAATGTCAAAAAAAAAAAAAAAAAAAAAAAAAAAAAAAAGAAAAGAATTTCAGTCTTTTTACATTATCTGCTTTGAGTGGACCCTTTGTGTAAATACTGGAAGTCTGAACAGAATAGAAATGGTGGTACCACACTCATTATTCATGGTTTAATAGATATTTTATCTTCATTAAGCCATGAAAATAGTAACAATGACTTAGTAAATAAAGATGAATTAAAAAAAAAAAGATGAATGTACAATAAATAAACAAATGAATAAAACAATATAAAATAAATAAACATTAAATAAGGGCAATTCCATGGTGTCGGACGTAAAAAATGAAGAAAATTTTCGCAGTTTTAATTCCACTTACCAAATATAAACTGTTCCAAAATGATCAAATTGATTTACAAGATACTTACTACATCCCACAGAATAAAAAATCATGTTAGTTTTTCACAATAGATCCCTAAAGTATAAATTTAAAAAATGTAAAGAGTTGGTGTCGGACGTAAACACACAAATGGTAAAATTGATGGTTCACTTAAAAATTATTAAAAGTCTGTGAATTGGCTTGCATTTTAATTTTAAAAACAGCATAATTATAAAATATACTTATTATTGAAGCATATTTCAGTTTTCAAATGATATCATAAGGAATAAAATTATTTAAAAAATATTTTTAGCTTGGTGTTGGACGTAAATTGTTCATATTGGACGTAAACTATTGCTCTTAAATGTAAATACATAACAATGATTACAGTTATAAATATATAGTATAGGTTACATATACTGAAACAAAATTTATGAAATAAATTCAAAAATAGGGTTGACTGGGGAAGTGGGACACTGGGGTAAGTGGTTCACCCCTAAAACTGAAATATGTATGTAGTTTTTATACTTTTTTACATTGATCATGTCATGTTTCATCACAGTGAGTAGTTTTGAATATAATTGGGTTACGTGGAATTTTTTTTCTAGGTCAGTTGACTTAGTCAAAAAAAAAAAAAAAAAATCTGAAATTTTTTTTGGCGAGTTTAAGCAGAATTTTTCAAAGTGTTTCCCGCTTAGCATATATTTTTTATGATCATTAAACATTCATGTACAGTTTAACTTAGAGTGCATACTGCAATTAGAATTTTTGAATAAAATATTGTTCAAAACTGTTTTACAGGAGGAGCCCCACTTGCCCCGTAAAATTTCACTAGAAGAGGTCCCAACACTATGGGGTAAGTAGTTCCCCCATAACAGTGAGGATATGAAAATCAAAAGCAACTCTCTGATGTAACATTTGTATTAGTGAAATACAAGACAACTATGATGACTTAGTAGGAATTGATAGTTCAGCTACAAAAGCTGGTGATTAGTTATTTGTGAAACTTAACTGATAGAAAACCATCAAGATTTATATGGATTGAATGTTGATAATGGTTCTTCTTTAGCCAACTATACATAGACGTAATCATTTAGTGTTTCCAATTGCAATTTCCAATCATAGTTTTGGCAAATTTGCCAAAATTGAACTTAATCAACTGTATTACATTCATCCAGCACACCTTTTCTCAAAAGGGGTCCTACTTACCCCTAGCAACCCTAAATGTTATACAGTAAAGTCACTAAGTTGTTTCCTATGCATGTTTCACTTTAACTTTGAAATCAAAGGCAAAAAAAGGAGAAACACAGTTGAAAACATATGATGTTTAAAGGAATGTGACAGTGTCGGACGTAAAAATTTTTTTACGTCCGATGCTTAGATTTTAGTAAAAAATATTCACTTGTTACAAAATAAAAATAGGTTATATCAATGAGATTGAAAATCTTACTTTGTACCCAAAAATACATGTATGTAGCTTTAAAATTATTAGCTCAGCATAATTAACTGCACATTTTGGTGTCGAACCTAAAACACTTAATGTACCCCACAGGAATTCTTTTACAAATCAAAATGAATTATATTTTTGCCACATTTTTGCAACATCACCAGCAACACATTGTATCTTTAAATGGTGATTTATCTCAATTCATAATATTAGTAAGTATTTTTTGGGAAAAACAGAATTTCTTTGAGAGTCACCAAATACGGTTTAAAAATACTTTAACCTCCTGAAACTTATTTATAACTGAAGTGAATAAGTTTTAGACAGGCATTTCAAAATATACAACTTTTTACATTTAAAATGACACCTCATTTGTTTAGAAATCTTAATTTTAAAATTTGACCATCTGGTTGACCTTATCAACTGGTTGACCTTGCCCATAAGCACATCTCCTGCACAGGATGCTATCTTTTTGAGACAGCAGACCACAAAGTCGGGATCCTGTCGAGGGCCACTTTGAGTAAGGTTCTGTGAAAAGCATAAAAGTGTACAACATATTTAGCGCAGCATTTGGACATAAAATGTATCTAAAATGGAGTAGCTCATTGAATCACTTAACTCAGATAAAGATAATGAAAAAAAAAGAAAGAAATATTAATGCAAAAAAGGGCTAAGTTGGAAAGCAACAGGTATGTCTAAGATGACCATATGTTCCGCTTAAACATGACTCCCATGGTCCCTGGACATGTTCAAATGCATCGTTCTCCGAGGTGACAATACGGAAATCTGAATGCTTCAACTGAAGGTCATTCGTACAGCAATTTAAGCCTTTTCAAGGTGATAATTTAATCATGAATAATAATAGAATTTATTTTAAGGTTCTTCGGCTATCATACACCTGTGCACGCAGGTTGAAATTTCGCTTTGTGGAAAAGGGTATCTATGTGATTTTTTTTTTTGAACATAACTATTATTTTAGACATCAAATTGTTTTAACCCATTTCTTAACTTCCTATTATCGAATTTAAACATAGAGAACTGAAATTTTACTGTATTTAAATTAATGATCTGTTATTGAATAAAAAAAGGTTAGAATGTACAAAATCAATGGGAGAGACTGGCATAAAATTAGACGGTACATATAGTATGTAGCAAGAATAAAATGCAGTACTACAATAGTACTGTACAGTAGACACAGTAATTATATTCGACTCACTTTTTAGTTGTTCAAGCATATCGACATTTTTTAAATTTCTTTAGTTGTCGGAAACTTCTTATTTTTACTTCCATTTTAAAAATTTAGATAAACAGCCGCTTATGTGGAATTATGTTTCAGCAACTTCATATTTAAAATGAAAAAGATGCGGAGTGACGATTTGTAAATTAACAAAGCGATGTTTCGACTAGTACAGTGCGGGGTACTTTTGCTTTCAGTGATGGTCAAGGGAAAGTCCATTTACGAAACTGATATTTAGTACCCAATAAAGAAGGTGATACCTAAGCCTTGCGATTCCCTTCCGAAAACTTTCGTGTTGCGGGATGAGGAATTCGCGTGAGCTCCGAAATTCGTTACTCGAGAACAGTTCATTATTTATCCATTTCGCGTAAGTCGAATCACATTGGAGCGAGAGTCCACTGCAGTTTAAAATTGCACATTGAAGTAAAATAAGCATTCTCAGTTATGTTTCATATTTCGTATATTTATTAATATTTGATTATAAACACTGGTACCATTTGGGATATTTTTCCTATTTCTTTATTTTCTTTTTTACTGATGGAGTGTTGATATATCAGCTAAATAAAAGTGAATTATCAAAAAATATTGTCAGTTTTTGAGGTCATTCGGTAAAATTGAAAACTGCTCTTGCTTCATTTCATCAGCAGCGTAAGAAAGGAGATGGTGTCCAGGTCCGGATCCCTAGCTTGAAGTTCAAAATCAATTAACTAGTTCCTGCAAAATATAAGCTCCTATAAAATTAACTCCTATAATGAAAATTAAAGTTTTTCTCTTTTAAAAGATGATTTTCATCATCTAAATCAATTTTATGTAAATATAGTATGTATGCCTACATAACATTTTTTAATCAAATTATGACTGCATTTATTTACATTTTCTTTGCACTTCTTGAATGAAATATTCACTGTCAGGAAAGGATTAAAAACTTGAAGGTTGAATTCCTTCAACTTTTTCAATCCTATCTTGCAGCGAATATTTGTAAAAATCGTAGAAAATGTTTGGAATGACAAAGTGGCTCAGTATTGGCTCAGTAAAGGAATGAAAGAATAAATAATTCTTTGTTATATTCCATGTTCAAATGAGCCACTTTATTAATCTAAACCACTTTTTGAATTTTTTTGTTCAATCCTCAAACGGTGTGTATTTGTATGCTTTTATTTATTTATTTTTTTAAAAGTAGCGAAGTAGCGACTACTTTTCAAAAGTAGTTTGTAGCTGCTACATTTTGAAAAAAGTAGTTGTAGTTGAAGTTAACTACATTTGTAATAAAGTAGTTGTAGTTCTCTACGAAAAAAAAGTAGTTTTTCCAACCACTGTTCAAACCATGAGTCTACAAACAGGCACACACTTACTATAAGCAAAGCTCTAAATATAATACAGCTAAGCCTAAGCGAACCTTTAAATGCATTACTAAAGTCAAAATAATGAAGGTTATGCAAATATTTTACAGTCTAAATTATCTGCGTTTGTTATATTTAAAATATGGAAACATAAAGTAATCATAGTAACATCAAGTACGTCAAAATATTACAAACCTTTGGATTGCAGCTTTAAATTCTGTGCTGCGCCGCGGAAAGTAAATAAAGATGACGGCTGGTGAGTAACTTCACTTCACTTCGTTAGTTGAACTGAAATACGGTGAGATCCGTAATTTCGAGCGGTTGCACCATGATTTCGAGCCATCATCGCTTCTGAAAAATTTTAGTTGAACCTCTTTTTCGCGATATTTGTACAAGTGCACCATAAATTGGTTCAAAATATTACGGATATTTTTTACAGTGCAGGTTAAAGCGGAACATCCTGTATATTGCATTAAGCTTCATACAGAAAGTGAGAATGAATTTCAAAATTGTTTTAAACTTCAATTTTTATGTTAATAAAACTACCTTGCCTTTTTATTTAACGTTAGTATTATATAACAATTGACCAACTTTTAATTTACAAATAAATTTTAAAAAAATATGCAAAAATAACTGACTGTATATTTAATAATAATAATTAACAATAAATTTACAAGTTGATTGAAGAAAAAATAATAACTGTAAATATTTACACATTTTTTTAACATTCATAATACCCTACACTAATATTAGATTCTTAGATTCCATTTCTAAGTTCTTCTCCTTTAATTCAATTCCAAAAATAAACACGTCATGAATTTACTTGAATTTTCCTATAATAGTTTTCAATAATCAAGTTTAGCTCATTAGTTTGCTTAAAATATGTTCTTAGGAGAAAATGTGATAAAGTTACATCAGCAACTAAAAGAAAGAAGCTGTCACCAGTGGCGCAGCTACGCTTTCTGCCGCCCGGGGCGGTTCCTCAATTTGTCACCCTTTTGATGGGACATAGTTCATACATTAAAGAGTCAAAAGTATTTTAAAAAGATTTTAAAAAGGAAAAAAAATATTTCTTCTTATTTTTCTTGCAGAAGGAAAAAAAAAAGGAATTCAGAGCTCCACCGAAAAATTCCAAAAGTTAAGTCAAAGTTAATTTAAGCAATTTTCGGTAACGATTTACAGAAAAGAGGCTTTGAGCTCCCTCCAGATTTTTTTTTTTCAAAATTAAAATCAGTTTTATGCTTTCTTTGGTGACGTTAGGGGATTGGGAGTTCACCAGGAAATTTTCTGAAACTGAAGTCTTAAAAAGGCAACTTTACGCTATCTTTGGATACGTGAAGACATTGGGGAAGGTTCAGCGGCGCTGTCCAGAAAGTTTTTCAACTAAACTTAAAAGCACGTAAATGTGAGCTGTATCTGGTGCCGTAAGGGCCTCCCCTCACTTCAATAAAGTCTGGATTTTCCTCCCGAAATATTTTCAAACTTGAAATCAATTTTAGTCTATCTTTTGATGACGTCTAAGAGAATATGGAACGTACGCGAGCTCTTGAGAAAATTTCCCATGCCGAAGTTTCAAAAATGGAATTGTAGGTCATCTTTGACGGCATAAGTTTCCGACTATTTTCAAAAATGTTGGGAAGTCGCAAGGTTTTCCTGTCTCCCAACGAAACTTTTTGAAAATTTCGTCCTAAAAATGCAACGTTAGCCGTTCTTTGACGGACAACGTCATGAGAGAGAGAGAGAGAGAGAGAGTTCGGAGGGGGGTTTCTCACCCGAAATCTTTTTCGGAACTGTTGCTCATTTTAAGCTCTTCATCCCTGAGAAAAGAAAGCTTTACGGTCTTCCCTTAGAAATTTATAAAAACGAAATTTGGAGCCACCTGTGATGACGTTAGGTTCGTGCACATTTGGGGTCCCTACCTTAGAATTTTTCTGAAATTTCAGTTTCCAAAACTCAACGTTAAGCTATTTTTGGAGACATTGGATGCGATGAAGATTTTAAAGTTCGAAGTTGATGTCCTTAACACAAATATTAGACCATCTTTAACCACGTTAAAGGAAGGGTCAGGGCTTAACCACCCTCATGAATTTGTTGATATTGAAATTTTAAAAACTTAATATTAGGCTAAAAGATGAGATTTAAAGGGATGGGGTGGGCGTTATCCTTTGGAAATGTTTCGACACTCAAGGCCTAAAACTGCACTTTTGGGCTATTTGGTGACGTTAAGGAATAGGAAGATTCTTCCGGTTGCTCTTCCAGAAAAATATGACACCGCTCTCAGTCTGTAGCTTCAGACGAAGAAAGAGAAAAAACAAACAATATAATCCTGAGGTGTCCACAAGACCAACACGTGTTTTGTATTTGAGTATAATTTTATTATCAAAGTCCTACCACAACCTTAGAATTAAAAGACCTTTTTTTTGACTCCAAAAAAAGATCAAAAGCATGATTTACTAATTGGGGAAACGCGTTAAATTTTTTCGCATCAAAAGTGTGAAATTGCCGCCCCCCCCCCCCCCGAAAAGTGCCGCCCGGAGCGGAGAGTCCCTCCGCCCCTTCCTAGCTACGTCACTGGCTGTCACCATAGGAACATAAAATGTCTCCTTGCTCTAAAAGTTTGGCCAAGAAGTAGGACTAGTACTGCCATTACTTGAGCATTTTTCAAGATTTTTTGCGTGACGTTATCCTCGTAACAAAACTCTGGTTTTAAATCCTTCCCTCAATCAGTTAAAAGTATATATTCATGAAAATTTTCACCAGAATTCAACCGAGGTAGATTAGTCACTCAAAAACTACATTTTCTGGCCTATTAGAGAATCGATACCGTGTCCTTCGAGTTATTAGCAGAACGCTCTTACCAATTGAGCTAATTGGGTTCCCTCTCGGAACACTTAAGAAAGCAACAAAATAAATTGAATTTAATGCTTATATTTTGTTAGAATACTTTTAGGAACTTATACTGTAATTTAACTCCCAACCTTCGCATTATTTACCCAACTGTGACAATCTGACCAACTGAGCCAATGAATCTCCGCATCGAACTGCTATGCACTGAAGCAATGCGTAATGGAAAACAGAATAATTCGTTTTTTTTTTTTTTTTGAAGAAAACAACCAAATTGCAGATTGCATCTTTCTTTTTCGCTGAAAGCGGTGATAAATATCTTTTAAATGATACCTTACTCATGAAGTGGCTTATTGACGAAGTTATGGCGTTATCACAAAAAAAAAAAAAAAAAAAAAAAAATCTGAGAAATACTTTTAAAAGTACTTTTATAGTGTGCTAGCTTTCCTCTTGTACCTTGAAGATCTTGCTACCGCAGATCTGCAATGCGGCTAATACAAGGTGTCCGCCTCTTCCAAGATTTTTTAAAATGTATCTATTTTTTTTTTCAACGTAAATATAGTTTCGTATATGGGGCAATAGTAGGAAACGCTACATTTTTTTTGTGTTAACTACAACTACTTGATTTCAAATGTAGTTAACAAAAACTACAAATACTTTTATTAAATGTAGCAACTACAAACTAATTCTAAAATGTAGTCGTTACTTAACTACTGTTTGGAGATAAAAATACTAGAAATATTCAATTCGGGCTCAAAAAAAAAAAAAAAAAAAGATGAAGATTGAAAGCAAATCATCACAAAAAATGCTTTAGAATGTAAAACTAGCGCATTTAAAGATAGGAAATTTAATAATTTCCTATGTTTAAATGACTTTTTTTAAATATAAACTTACAGTTAGGAGGTCATTTCATGTTTTTGGAGCCAATTTCATATTCTAAACCATTTTTTTCACTTTTTTTTCCTTCCCAGCAAATTTTTTAAACACTTTCTTAAGAGCAAACATTTAATTCCAAAAGTAATAGAAACTTATCAAATATTTGGGGTTTTGTTACGTAATTACAGCTTTTAAATTTCTTCTTAGTACGCTCCCTGCCATTGAAATCACATGCACATATTTTTGTGATTCAGAGCATGAACGTATATTTGCATCTGAAGATATGATCGTGCTATGACGAAAACAAAATGGTGACAAATTGTCTATTTATCTTAATGGGCTTGATAAAATATCGTTTGAATTTTGTTAAGTTAGTAAACTAATGTTAAAATTAGTTGCCAAAAATCGCTTTAAACTACTATTTTTTGTATTGCACTGCTCACTACTCTACGTTTAAAAAAAAGGGAGTGTTCTACACTACAATGCAACGAAAAAAATTTTTTTTTTTTTATAGCGATTACAATAGCTTCGCACTTAGTAGCGCGCTACTTCCGACCACTGATCTGGGGCTTCCACTAATGGGGCCGATAAATTCTGGAAAAAACTCAAAAAATACCGATCATTGTAATGGGGTTTTTTAAACATGTAAAGGCAGAATATCCCCCGCTCCTTCGAAGTCCCTCTTGTCAACAAATGTTCATGTTTTTGAAGCTTCAATCACGCTAGCCCATCACAAGAATGTTAAGGGTTAATATAATGCTCCATTTTCCTCTAATTCAAAATAGTGGTTATGAATTATCGAAAGCAGAAGAAAATGGTTAGGCGGGGATTTTTAAGAATTGGTGTGTGATATGGGTATACGGGGTTCATATGTTGGGATTCAGAAGACCATTTTTCAGAAGAATCAACACGAATCGTGTCGAAAGCAATTTTCATACCCCACAGTATTCTTCATTACCAAACAAAATTTCCAAAATGCAGTTTTTAAAATTGATAAAAATGGATAGCGTAAAGTGGGGCTATACTTGGACCCGAAATTTAATACTTTTTGCGAGTTTTGCACTAAATACTTCGTTAAACCCATAATGTGAACTGATAACCTTGTTTTTACCACTTTTCAGACGTTCTGCTACCACCGAAAGCCTTTTTTAAACAACAATTTTAATTATTTATATATTTTTTCTATTTTTTTTTAAAATTAGGTTCAAGTATATCCGCGCTGGAGCTACTAGGTCTCACTCAGCAAATCCATCAGAAAAAGCTTTAAAACAGGTGGTGGTATCAAGAAGGACCAATGATTTTGAAAAATAAACTTAAAACGTACATTCTAGTGAGCAAACTACTTATATAAATTGCAAATAAATTATATAAATTAGTATGAAATCAACGTATATATAAAAACATATTTTTAGGCAAACATAATTTCTCAAGTAGAAACATAATCTAACTACAGCTAAAACCAATTGAAATGCTCATCATTTAAACATTAGATGAAATGAAAACCCATCAATTTAATGGCTTGGGTGGATTTTTTTCTCTGATATTATTTAATACCTGCTCTTCCTTGCTACTAAATACTACGAGATGCCCAGGCTTGTTTTGTGAACCGTCTTTTATTTTCCTCATTAGAGTTGATATACTTAAGCCAAAATGCGCTGATGCCACTCTCTAAGATCTGGACACAATTGTAATTTTTTCTCTTAATAATCAGCAATATTTCCTACTTCAAGGGGTTCTCTTTTACTTTCAGACCCTTTTTATTCCCAGATCTGCGAAAAACGGATATAAATAGTAACTAACCTCTTTATTTTAAAAGATTACAAATATTATTTAACGTAATTTAGAGATGAAATGTGGTTTGGGGCTGTTTGAACGCTGGGTTCAAATAGTCCCATTTTAAAGCAACCAGTGCGCTTTTACTAACTTATATTAGTTACAGTGTTAATTATATATCTATAACCTTAAAACACTGTTATTTCATTAAGAAATAGAATGCAAACATAACACTATCTTGACCTTGATGATATCAAATGTTTCTATGAACTTACATGTGAAAGTTTGCAGGCACAAAAAACAACTGTTTAGACAACCTGCAATCATAAACTCAATCAGAAAAAGGCGGGAATAGCAGAAATTTTGTTTCATGCTCCAGCCTCTACCTAGTACTGCTACCTGTCATGGAGAAAGTTTTTAAAATCTATACATTGAGTTATATAGGACCAGGACGGATTTTAAACACTTTTTTCTCATGGATTTAAGTAGCCCCACTTTACGGTATATTTAAAATCAATAAATTAGATTTCAATATTCATTCAATGTCAACCATCGTTCATTAATTCTTCGATTAAAATATTGCATTAAAGAAAAAAAAATATTGATTTTATTTATTTATTTATTTTATTTAAAATTACGCACTTTCCGTGTTCAATATGTAATAGAATATGACTGAATATCTAGCTGATTTTCACCCTTTGATTCAAGTCCATGTGAATAGAATTTACGACAATTTGCTTAGATTTAATAATATTTTTATCCCCAATTTTTTAAACACGTGTCATATGATGATTAGACACTTTCGTATGTATCGTGAAATTCCAAACCTTCGCAGTAATATTGGGAAGTTCTTCCTTCCTGCTTATACCTCACGGATATTGGTAGTTACCTCGTGGGACAGAGACGCACACAGGCAATCAATTCTTCTGGTGGCGAGAGCGAAAACACGCTTCAGCGAATTTGTTTTGAGTGAAACAAATCAAAGATACACATTTTGAAATAATGCATTTCAACGACCTTTGAGATTTTCTCCTCGAAAGACCCATCCAAATATTACACGTGGCTTAGAAATGGCAGAAAACAAAATTATATCCTATGTTACTTACAAAAAATATTTTAGATACAGACCATACTTAAACTGGTGGCGATTTTTGGATTGACATGATTACTTTTACCCTAAAATTTTGGGCACAAGGAAGAGCTTTAGGAGCGGAAAGCAACAAATTACTGCCCATGTTCGGTATTTGCTTACTATTGTTTATAAGCATTTATTGTTAATGTGATCAAATAATCGATAATACCCTTTAATTCATTGTCTTCAGAAATAACATTATTTTTTCAATCGAAATACTTACTGCTGAAAATATATTAATTAAATGGGGCAGGGAGAAACAGAGACGTAAGTGCCAAAAAATGGAAATAAGCAGCACATAAATCTTTGGAGAATCTCTCATCTGTTTTAGGGCAAGAGATGGATGGTACTATAGTAGAACCTATCGAACCGACCACCTTTCTTTAGCGGCCACCCCTGTTAGCGGCCAGTTTTGAACGGCACGGAATTTTCGGACTATTCGCATAATGTTAAATCAACTCTTAATATGGGCATCTCAAACCCCTCTGAGCGCATACCCTGGCCAATCTGGGCTTCGAAATCGACTGGCGACTACTCCTTCTTCTTCTTTTTTTTTTTTTTTTTTAACCTGTAGCTATGCTTTCGTTAAGCGAACCGCCAAGCTACCAAGAGATATCTTTGTGTTTTTGCGGTGCCATTTTTTTTTGTGTGTCTGTGTGCCCGTGTGGGGGGGGGGATTTGAGATATAGGCACGTGTATGTGTAAACTACCATTTCTTCAATTGGCTGCTCTAGTTATCTATGAGGACTGATTTTCTTTCCTCCCTGAAGGAAAACAATAATTTTTAGCTTTAGGGAGCAATTTAAATTTTGATACTTTTTTTACTCATTTGCTGATGATTGCAAGAAAAAAAAAGATGTTTAGGCTGGATTTTCGATTTAGAGGATGAAGTTTTAAATATTAGTTGTGATAAACAAAAGTAAAGTTTTCGACACAGCAAATTTTGAAGAAAATTTCTGATATCATCGCTAATTCGAAAACCACAGCTGATGACTCAATTCGGGGTTTGCTTTTACAAGTAAAAAATAAATTGGAAAAGAAAAAGTAATTTCTGCAAAATTATAAACAAATATAAATTGAATCATCTTTTCTTAAAAAGAAGAATTCGTGGAGAATTCGTGAAGTTCATTTTCTTTTCTTTATTTTCTTTAAAAAGTCATTAAAAAGTGTTGACTTATATCATTAGTAGTTCGAGTTCAATAATGAAAACCATTAAGAGCGGTCACATTTTCACGGAACGGAAGGGTGGCCGCTCAGAGAGGTTTCATTGTAGTAGCTCTGGTAGGTGCTGCTATACAGCATGATTTTCAAAATTCAATGAAAGCCTACCAACAATCTGAACTTCCAACGCGTTTAACTCAAAACTTTATAAAGCCCAGTTACATCCCGTTGTTTTTCGCTGCCTTAAATGTAAAACTAATTTCATTTACTTTTAAGAGTCACTGAACAGAGGAACTACAAAAATGCTTTAGTTATGACCGTTCGTAACATGCAACATATGATTTTATTGCGCTGTTCTTTCAAAGAAAACATAACTTTTTTTTTCAACACAAAATAATATTCTACAAACACCTATGTGCAGTAAAAATAAAATAACAGGATTTGGAGTGGAACATTTTTTTTTTGTTTCCAGTGGGGCTGTGTAAGAGACCACTTGGCCAAAACCATACCTACAGCGAGGCAGTGATGCACGACACAAGTAGTTTTTGACTCCCAGTTTCCACCAGATGGAGGCACCTGGACTCTCTTTGATGCGAAATCGCACAAGGAATGTAATTTTGCCAAGGGAATTCTAATTCAAACTAATACCCAAGGGTTCTTTTACACGCCGCATAATCATACGACATAGGCGCTGATGATTTTCTGCATCTCGAATATTAAGTTTCTAAAAAATGAACCGCAGAAATGAAACAGTAATCTCTCTTACAATAAACGAGCAACTTGCAATACATGATCATAGTGTTTGAAAGGTACGCATTTTTTCTTTTGAAAAGTTTTGACAACTTGAATCTACTGCATTTTGATGTTTAATTTACTGACAGAGTACTACTAAACTAAAGTTTCACGGAAGACTTCCTGCAGCCATCAGTTTTCTTCTTTTTTTTTAAAAGATAATCCATTATAAACAATATTCGACTTAACAGGAAGGGAACGACGTATACAAAACGAAAAGAATCTTGGTCTCAAACAAATATGTTTGTGTTAAGGGATTAATAAAATTTTAAAATATGCTCATACGATGTATGTATACAAAAGACGAAAAAAATTATATCTTATGAGTCAGAAAAAAAAATTAGCCACCAGACAAAGTATTTATCAGAGTTTATCAGTGTAGAATGGCTTCTTCAACATTGTTGTTCTGAAAGAATTGGTGTCGCCAAGATAATGTTTTAGTAACCGTGGCGAGCTAGCTCCCGAGATTGTTGAGTACCTATTTAAGTACACTATTCGATACTTCATGTAGTAGCATAGTTTGCTTCTCATTTTTTTTAAGGTTTTTATTTCAAAATTTTACAATAACAACATATCTCCCAGGCTAAAATCTACGACCTACTTTGGCCCAGCATAAAACCTTGAAAAACTTCTGCAGAGAGATTTGGAAAAGAGAAGAAAAGTTAAACTAAAACTCCAAACAGGAAAAACATAACATACAACCAGGAATTTTCAGCAACGGATTAAGAGTGCGATTATAGACTCAAATCTCAGGGCTCAGCTACATGACTTTTATTATGGAAGATGCAGAGGAACTAAAAATTACTGCAAGTTTAGAAAACGTTGACCCATTTGCATCTACTTCTTACAAATTTTGTTCAATGTAAAATTTGTTGGAAATTTTACGGAATTTTACTACTGTGGAAATGAATGAGCACGGGTTTTCATTGATAACTGTTCATGAGAGAAGAAGGAGCAAATGTTCAAAGCATGGAACGCACCAAAATGTTTTGAAAGTGACCGAAAATTTAGGATCCTTTGTTTTACGAATGGCGTTATCTTAACAAAATTATTCAACCTCCAAAACTGTTGAAAAGAGGACTGTTCTCCGTCGGCAATGTCTAAGACGATAACTAGGTATGCAAACACATTTTTAAATTTTTTAAATTTTCCTTAAAACAAAAATGTGTGTCTCAAACTTGTCAACAAAACAGAAAAAAAGGTTTTTTTTTTTTCAAATAAACTTTTTTCCTGTTGATACACGTCTTTCTTTGACTCTAGTTAGTTCTACAATGTTTTTAATAAGGGAAAACCTCTTTGGGCCAAAGTAACAGGGGTAGTAAGTAGGGTAAGTAAGGGTAACATTGGCCCAAATTAAAAGAGTTAAAAAGGATAATAATATTTTGAAACAAAGTGATCAGTATTTAAAAATTAAATAGAGAGAAATCTAGCAGTGTAAAAAAGGTTTCCACAGCTTTTAAATATGAATACTAGTTACAAAATTATTAAGAATAAAATGAGAAAAGTTACAAAAGTAGCCCTCGTTTACGGTACACGTCCCTACCTCCTATGCCAAAACTATGCGCTCTGTTCTTGTTCAGTTTTAATGGAGAATTCTATAAGAAAAGATTTATATTAATTTGCTAATTCTGCTCGTAAAAATATTTTCTTTTTCTTTTTCTTTAAATCAAGATATGTGCAACTTCGTTGTTCCCAGTATATTGATTTATAAAAAATTTTGGAGTTAAATGAAATGTTTATAGATTTAACATTCTGCGTTAGTGATATCGAAATGTTTTGAATTAAAAAACGAAATAAATAAATAATTAAACACTCACACACTCGAAAGGAAGAGTGATAATTCATTTCATGTGAAAAAAATATTGTGGAATAAAAACTAATTTAGTTGAATCTTGAGTCTGTATTTGAAAAAAAAAATATATAATTTATTGTGACATATTTCTGTTTTCTATTTTTGACTCTACATCTAGTTTCGATTTCATTTCTCATCCACTTCTATGCTTTCTTCTGAAGCGGAAGTGAAATCTATCCACAGTTATTTCTCCAGAGAGTAGCTCATAAATATTTACTATGACTTGTGTCGCCATCTACAGGCAGGTTGCGAATATTTTCACTATTATTATGCACGTTTTTAAAATATATCGAAAAATAAACAAAATTCAAAGCAAAAATGATAGTTCCTGGAACAGTATAAATTTCGGACAGAGAAACTTCAGCAGACACAAATCTCAACTTCTCTTCGAATAACAGGTAAGTTTTGGTTTATCCTCTAAAAGCATTCGTAAAAAATTGTTGTAAGTAATTTTTGGAAGATTTCCCATAAAATATATTCAAAATTTATGACCATGAAATACTAACAAAATTAGTACCAGGTTTTTATAATGTAAAAATTGTCTTTATTTTCCTAAATCAGTACTTCATCTTTTTATGTAAAACATTCAAAATAACTAGGTTTTTTTTTTTTTTTTAATAACTGTACAAAAGACATAGTTAAAACACGTTCCATATGTAAATAATGTAAAGGAGGAGGCAGGCAATGTTAAAATGAGTGTCACTACGGAATTCAAAAAATTTAGTTTTACAGAAAGGAAAAAATTAGAATCATAAAACAAATAAAACATACTCAGATGTTCATAATATTTATTAACGTTTTTTGAGTAGCAGCATTTTTAAACTATACACAACTCTCCCTACTCTGCGTAAGATGCGTCTCTTATTTTATTTCTTTTGGTGGTGACAGCTGCATTTTCCAAAATGTGCTTGATATTCCCAGATAAAAACTGGGCGAAAGAGCAAGGGGATAAAATATTGGATATGAAAAAGTTAATTTACTGCCAGGCCTGAATGCTAGGTTTATCAAAAGTTATTTAGGAGGGGCAAGACAACAGGTGCTCTAAAATCAATTAACATGTTCACCTATATTTTAATATGTAGAACAAAGTTTCACTCTTAAATATTATCTACGGTCAATTCCGTTAATTGACCAGCAAAGGTCCAACCCATTCATGAAAAATAAGTTATGTCTAAGTTTTAATCGCTGAGTTTTATTCAAAATCCTAGGGTTTGAATTTTTGCAATGTTAAAAAAGAACTTGACTATTTTTTCGTTCGAGTTGACACCACTAATTAGTGTAGACAAGAACGTGCTTCTACTCCAAAACAAAATCAGCGGATAGTAATAGTGGAAAGTGCCTTCTCTAATTATTATGTATAAGCGAGAAACGTGTTTTCACATTAAACTGAAAGAGGTCAAGTACAGGACTATCTGAGTAAGGACCTGTCTTTTTTTTTTTGGGGGGGGGGGGGGGGAGGGCTGCTTCAGAAGACAATGGCTTAAACTCTCCATCCCCGGTTTTCAAATTTTTTTTTTTCTATATGAGTGGGCGTGGTTTGGAAAAATTGGAAATGACGGGCCTGTTTCAGTACAGGCAAAATCGCTTTGAGTGCGCACACTGCCCAACCTGGCCCCCCTCTGGTTGCGTCTCTGCTTACACAACATAGATATCTCTTCTAAGTAATTCTGAGTTAGAAGATCAGGGGAAGAATGTATAATTCAAAAATAAGAAGAAAAAAAAAAATGCTTACGAAACTAAAGTTTTTGTGTCCTAAACAGACAGCTCGGAAAATGCTGCAAATAATGTTCAGATCTTTGAACAATTATACTCTTCGCTACTAGTTTTTAAAACACAATTTTTAAACGATATAAATTAAGCTTGTTAAACATTAAAATGGTTTTACTATCTGTTTCAGCAAGTCTTATTTACATAACATTATATCTTTATCACTCAAAATCTAAAAAATGATAAACGAATTTTTCAGGAATTGCTTTTCTCCCAAGTATTTTCTAAAGCTACAAAATATGTAATTAAATCAAACTATAATTTTTCAATGCGGCATCAAATTTCCCTAAACTTGTGTTAACTGTTCACCTATTTTTGGAAGCTAAGCTAAACTACAAAACTAATCACAATTATAATAAAAAGGTTAAGCTTTTCAATGCTGAATGCATTAAACAGAGGCTCTAGCAACTTTAAAATGTCTCTTTGAGTTTTCTGTTGCAGTTTTAACTTGAATTCTGGAATAAGTTTTAAATATCTGTTTAAATTTTTCTTCAATCTATATTTTTTTAAATACGATGTACTTCTGTTTCATGTGATATTTAGTCATCTTTCTTTGTTAAGGTGATAATTATTAATGTTTTTAAAATGTAGTACTGAATTTAAATATTATCTATCTGTTGATTGTGATTTAAGTTTGAGTAATGTGAGATTATTGTTATATTATGTTACTGATACGTAAATTAAAAAATGATGCTTTTTTTTCGTTTAGTTTTTAAGTCTGTTTCTGCTTTTGAACTGCGTTTTTTTCTTTTTAATTTTTATTAATTGGTTTACGCAAAATGCAGGAATCAGCTTATAGAATATTAGCTTTCTCATTAGAGAAAAAGGAGAGGGAGAGGAAACAAAAAACTTTGTATCTTTTTGGGAAGGGGTGACAAACTTGCTGGAGGAGTAGAGGATACGAAGAAGATTCGATGTTATATCTCAATGCAAGGTCAGGAATATCTTTTTCAAGCAGTGCAGAGCGTTCTATTTGAGTTCGACAGTACAGAAGGTTTCCTTTAGGGCACTGAGAGCATTTAAACATTTTGTTTTAAATGATAAAATCAACATTATAAAAGCCGAACAGGTAAAAGGAACAGGAACATTTTGAACAGGTAGTAATACGAGCGCTGTATTTTTTAAATGGCGACAAAACATGAAAAGGGCCTTTTTTTTTCTGTGTTACAATGTACGTAATGTTCATCTGTTGAGCTTTATTTAAGATGCTTGAAATTCCGAAAATTCACATTAAGGCTTTGGTTTTTTTTTTCTTTTTGTTTTTTCAAACGCATTTCGTAGCAATTGCGGGTAATTAAAATGGAGGAATTAATAACTTTAATCTAAGTATTTGTTACCTAAAAGTTTCTAAGTTTTGTTATTTTTCAATGTGACTGCTTTTCTGAAAAGATGCTTTAAAAGACTTATAATTTTATTGGACTGCTTCTAATTTCTACGCTTCTTGTTTTTTTTTTTCTTTCTTTCTTTTTTAAATTTTTTTATTCCTCTTTGTAACAAAATCGTGGTTCCTAGAAGGAATAAGTAAAGCGCTTACTCAGTAAGTTACCGCCCTGTAGCCTGGGCTAATGCAGAAATACATGAAATACACCGCCAGCTCAGTCAATTCCAGCAGAGGACTGCAGTTTCGCGCTTATTAGCATTCATCAGCCCGGCATAGGAGTGACTGAGTTGGAGGTGGAAAACCTCTCAAGGAAGCCAAGAGTACCAAACTGGTAGCTAATACATAATTAGCACTGACCAGACGAATGACCTAAGCAATGGTTCGGTTCAATTCGAATATTGAAGGCGAGGCAGGTATATTCAGTCAATTCCAGCAGGTCAATTCCAGCCGAGGACTGCAGTCTTCGGCTGGAATTGACTGAGCTGGCGGTGTATTTCATGTATTTCTGCTTTAGCCCAGGCTATAGGGCGGCATATTTGGCACTCTTGGATTCCTTAAGAGGTTTTCCACCTCCAGCTCAGTCACTCCTATGCCGGGCTGATGAATGCTAATAAGCACGAAACTGCAGTCCTCGTCTGAAATTGACTAAGCTGGCGGTGTATTTCAAGTAAAGCGTTGTCTGTGAGTGAACACTAAAATATGAGAATGAATTATGCAACTTGTACATTTTAAAAACAAGTTACATAAAAATTACAACTTACAGGTGCTAACACTACTGCTATGGACATCAGACAACCATTTCAAAGAACTTCTGATTTGCCAGTTTAAAATGAGATTTATTTCGTTTTTCATACTGGAAGAAAGTTTCTGTTTTTCCAATGACTCTCGTAATGACTTTCGACTTCTAGATTTTCTAGTCTTAAAAACAAAGGATTTTCTACGTATATTTCAAAATTCCTTCAGATATGTAGCGTTATTAATGTATCCTTGTTATCCTGAGATTTCAGTCCGTCAATCCAAAGCCAATTAATAGACATGATTTGTGGATTAAAAGATTACAAGAAAGATTTTATAGTTAAAGTATTTTAATATTATTCTCATATTTCGAGAAAATGATCTAATTCGGTCCGTTGTATATAGTCTCACGTGGCTCACTAAGAATGTAATATGTTTATTTTCAGATTTCATAACACCGTACTCTTGTTCTTTAAAACAGTTACAAGGTATTTTATGATCAATTATGTTGCACTGTGTTCGTTATGTGCACTGTTTCACGTATATATTATAATTATTTTTACAATTTACTTACCTATACATAATTTAAACGTATTAGTTTGAAACTTTCCCTTTTCCTATCTCTAGTTCTCCATATTTGCATCTTGTGTTTCCAGTAATAAGGCAAGTTCAGAAAGAAACGTACATTTTGATGAAAATGTGTGGGAAGATAAGTTATAATGGCAAAGCACACTTGTCAAAATTGTATAAACAGCACACTTGGTATTATTGTATCGTTAAGTTTACCCCAATAGCTAACGAAAACTTAGAACTTTTGAATTTTTAAATTTTTTAATAACCTAAGCGCTTTATTTTAGATACATTTTCCAACTAAATTATTTATGAATGATTTTTAATATAAGTTCCAAACAATTTAAACTTTTGTTTGTTGGGTTAAAGTCTTAAGAATAAAAAATAAAAAAAGGTTTCGTGATTTAAATGTTGTTCTGTTGTTTATGTTTATCTGATAAGTGATTAAAATCTTTGAAAATTTTTAAAATACTTGTTCTTATGGTTTTTAAAATAGTATCGGTGAGTGAAGGACTTATATTCAGACAATTGCTGAATGAAAGAAACATAAAAAACATAAGCTATGAGAATAGTAATCGGAGAATAGTTTTTAATTAAAATTAAAGCCATATCATACAAAGCAAAATCCTCACTGCTCATTGTAATTTAATTTGTTTTTATCAAATCATTTTGTATTATAATGAGATCAGTTAAAGAACGAATCAGTCTTCAAACTTTTTTTTTTAGCTTAAATTCCTTATAGCTTTATTCTTTATAGCTTTGTTAGAGTCTGACAAAGAAATTGAACAGTATATCACATGCTTGAAATAAAATTAATAAATTTCATTATTCTTTTTATATTTATTCCTGGAAGTATATCTGCAAGTTTCTTATTTTAAAAAAATCCAAAGAGGTCTAAATTTGAATTTTGAATTTTGTGCGAGTCCTAAAATTGCTCTTTCCTACACGTTGACGGGAAATTTTAAGCTACTTTTTCCTTTTTTTGAAGTCTGAGTGTTGAATATGCGTCATTTGAAACAACTTTTATTTTCGAAGCAGATCGTGCAACGCCGGGAAATGCCTAGTATATAAATAAAAAGAGTTTTCAGTCCAGAGAGTAACAAATAAAAGTCAATGAAACAGCAAGGATTTTAATTACTTACTTAATTAAAACTACAAAATTTCAGTTATGTACATTGCTTAACAATAAAATATTGCATTTTTAGGTCATTTTGATCTTGAGAAAAAGCCAAGATGTCGTTTAGAAAGTGTAGCATCTTTATTGCCATCTTTTTCGTTCTATCCCTCATCCTGGTGACTGAAGCTGGAACCATCCACAGCTCTTTGGGCACAGGAGAAACCAACCGAGGATGGAAACCTGGTGGCAAGCGAGGAGTGGACTGCTTTCAGATGCAATCTGAAGCCCTCTTTACCATTCTGGATGTTGTCAAAGTAAGCTTTAAAAATAAACGAAATATAATTCAAAAAATGTCATTGCTTAAAATTGTGTTGTATACTTTAAAACTGTAATATTTGAATCGGTTAAAACTCTGTGAGGTAGTAAAAATAACTTCCCTGCTAATTCATGAAATTTAAGTGTCCCTAATAAACTTTAAGTGTCTCATGTCTGAGCAGTTGATTACTCTCTGAAAATGAGTATAATAACTACGAACTGCATCTAATGCATCAATTTTTAAATGCAAAAAACATACTTCCTTCGCAAATCAACAAGGCTAAAAGTCAAAAATTTTGTTCAATGAAATATATCAATTAATTTTCTTAAAGGAATACTAATCCAAAAATAAAAAAAATGCCCTTATAAAGGGTAAATGAAGTTTTGTGGCTCTTTCCATGACTGATAATATATCATTAAGTCTTGAATTTTTTTTGTAATAAGCAAACTTGATTTTAAACGTAATAAAATAAATACTTTTCTTTGTATCAGTATCTTAAAAGACTTACCTTCTATTGTGTGATACTTCTTCTCTCAGAAGCAGGAATTTTTTTTCTAAAGTTATTTATTTTACTCTTATATTATGACATTAAATGTGCGAAATTGTATTTAAATCTTTCAAACTTGATTGATATTTTATTTAGCCGTATTTGGGTAGCTTCTAATAAATAATTACACTTTAATAACATTTTCTGAGATACATTTTTAAGGTTTTATATACTTATGTTATTATGTATCAATATTATGAAAATGCACGTTCAGACAACTGAACGTTATGTTCTTAATTGTACACATGTGTCTGAAAGCAAATCATATAAAATTTTCTCAAATCCGAGCAATCAGTATTATCTCTATAAAAAAAAAGTCTAAGTTTTTGCAAATGAGCAATTCTTCAGAAAAGTTTCATTTTGCATTCCAAACTTCTCATATTTTTAACTTTTCATAATGTCTGCAGCTTGGCATTTTTTCTATTACAAGATAGGTATTTTGGTTAAATTGTTAACATTCATAAAACATGTTCATTTATTTGAGAGTTAAATTTGCAAATTTGAAAAAGTGTCATTTAGCATTTTTCATTAGTTTTTTCAATATAAATCAACTAAATAATAAATAATCTGCATAATTTTCCAACTAAAATCAAAATAAATATACTAAAACTGCCAAACAAGTTAATGGTCATGAAAGCCTGTAAATCTGTTCGATGGTATAATGATGCAAAATGGTGAGAACAAGTTTCAACAATGCAAGAAAAGTTATTAATGTGTGCATTCAAGCAAAAGAGAAACTTGATTTCAAATTTGGACGCTTGAAGTATTGTAAAAATATATTTTCACGGTTCCTTTTGTTTTTTTAAAATTTATTTATTTATTTATTTATTTATTTATTTATTTTTTGCTGTCTTGGCAGACCATTAAAGACAGAAATTCAGACTATGAGCAGTGGATAGTAATTACATTTTAATAAGTTCATTTAAGTGTCATAAGTTCATTCATAAGTTAATTTAAGATTCCACAAGTATTGTTCAACACTGTTAAATGACTGTTATCTTGTTTTTTAGAAGGTGGCAAATAAAAAACAATGAAAATAGTCATGGAAAACGCATTTCTGAGCTTGCTATGAGCCTGAGACAGAAAATTGCACATTTTCAGAGAACTATTCAAGTACTTTTCGGGCATAGATGATTTTAAAATCTCTAGAACAGTTTTTGCAATTATTACTATTTTTTATCACTATTTATTAAAGATAAACATTAGATTTTGAATGTACTTTGATACTGAGACGCACTAGATAACTATTTCAAGACAGTGTTTCATAATCATTTATGTTCTATAACTACTAGGATCAAAAGCAAGAATTTAATAACTTTAAAAAAAAGGCGTGAAAGGACGATGGAAAAGCAAAAACCGAATACTTTTTCAATTTTTGAAAATACGCTGAACACACTTCTGTTTTTAAAGCAAATTAAAACACGCTTTCCAATTTTCATTTTATACAACTAATGCTTCCAGCAGTTTTCTTTCTTTCTTTTTAATAAAAAAGTTATATCTTGAAATTAAATTATTAAAAATTATAACCCTTTAATCCGGAATTCACTCCAGATCTCAGTCATGCTTCCTTCGCAAAATTCATATGTATATGCCACACTACGAATATCTTTCGTGAATGAAGATACATCCAAACCTCTTTTTGTGCGGTGGATACTGACCGCATAAAAAAATCACATAAAAAAGTTCGTTCGATTTATAAATAACAACGTCCTTTTTATAAATACTATCGTCAATTGAGTCCCAATCTGATTGAAATTTTCATACACTGCAAAAAAAAAGTCGCAAAAAAAAAAAAAAAAAAAAGACCGCATAAAAAGAGGTTTGGGTGTATGTAGAAAAAAATTATAGATTTTATCAACACATTCGTCCTATTACTTTTTTAACATTTGAATCCAATCATCTGTTATAATATTTATAAACATATGCTTACATTACGAAGTGTAACAATGTTGACCAATTCAAAGTCATGCTCAATTTGAAATATCTGAAATTAAATTAATATTAATGTAATAACAATAATAATAATTGTATTGTTGTAATTTTCATGTCGATAAATGTCAATTTATAATTTTAGGAGGAAGTGCAAAAAATATCGAGTTGCGAAAGATTACACTACGATGAAAAGTCAGGATCTTGGTAAAATTCGAAGCAGAACTTTCAAGCTAGTTGAATATCAAATTTAAATTGCTGAAAATAAATACCATATAAAAATAGAATTTTGTGTTCTTTTCTTCATGTTCTGTATTGCAAAGGATAGAATTTCACACATACTTAACAAAGCATGCAAAAAAAAAAAAAAAAAAAAAAAAAAAAAAAAAATCAGAGGTTCCAATCATTCAACAAAGTGGTATTAAATTAAAAAAAAAAGAAGTCATTTACTGGTAAGTATTTACAATTAATATTTTTGAATATATGAAAACGCATGAGATTAAAATTGTAAGGCAAAAAATTTCAAGTACAATGATCGATGAAATCTTAAAAGTTGCAATGAATCGGATCTGTTCTGGTAAGTTTTACACCTTAATGAAATCAACTATTTAAGTTGAAGTTAAAATTAAAAGAAACTGGCATATGCTAACGTAATTACTATTTTTATCTCAGTCGCTTTTAAATATATTTTTTTTAAATCAAATGCATTAAGAATAAAATGTATAGTACAAATGACTAAAAAATTTACTAAACCTTCTTTAAAAAGAAATAAAACTCCTTGATGCTAAAAGTAAAAACATGAGCAAGGTTAAAAATACATATTTGCAAAAAAATTATGATATCTAAGGCTTTTTGTGGCTTTAAGGGTTAAAACGGAGTCTTTTTTTTTCAGTGCAAAAAGATGCTTAAAGAGATGGGACAAAAAAAGGGGGGATCCTTCTGTCCCCGAAACGCGTACATTCAATGTTTTGTAATTTACTTTTTTAACATTGTTGTGTTGATGATTGATGATGTATTTTCTTCTAAATTTTTAAGAGTAACTACTAGTATAACATTACTAGAGACACCACTAGCGCATTACTAGTATAAAACTCTCTGAAATACATTTGGTGAATGATATCCGAAACATTGTAAGAGTGTGAGAAGTTAAGACATCAGACTTTTTTGCTAAATTGTTATTTTAACTTGGGGGAATTTATAAAATACTGGAAACGGGGAAAACTACATCGTTCTTAAAGTATCAGATACTGGTAAACATGTCAAATCCTGATAAAGTCACCGTGTTTATGGATGGTGTTTAATTTTACTATAATTTGGCGCTTACTTGTGCATGTGGCACCAAAATATGTTTCTAAAGCAGTAAAAGCAAGAAACATTCTTTCTAATGAAAAAATTAGCAACACTTTTTTGGTGAAACATTCCATAATGACGAAAGTTTTTTTCCTAACACTCCAACTCCTAGTGTTTTTTCTCATCCCCTTTCACATTTTTTCTTCACTCATTTATTACATGAGAATAACGATCAAACGATGAAAAAAGAAAAGCTTTGATACATAAAACAACACTGTCTAACCAATACACTGCCGTGGGCAGGTAAAAAGCAGTAACAGCAATTTTTAATTTTTAATTTTTTTTTTAGCGTTTTTGTCATTTATTGACATTATCTTTTGCTTACTTATTTGGTTTCCGTTGAAAAAAAATTCTAATTCCAATATTTCCCTATTGTTAGTATCGAATGGTTGAATCCAAAACGCATTTCTGCAGATACTGTCATTTTACCTGTCCAAGGTTGTACATCACTCCATGGGTTTTTGAAATACTAAATGAAAGGATTTTGCCAAATCTTTCTAGATCGTGATGAGAAGATCGTGATATAGAATTCAAAGTGCATTCATTCAGATTAACTTTTATTCATCAATTTCTTTTTCTTTAACTGACGCAATAATACTTCAGGTTCAATAGGGCTATTGCTGCATAAAATTGTAGAAAAACTTCTAATGTATTGCAAAGTTATCCAAGATTACGAAAAATTAGTTTAAAAGTCATTTGAATGAATTATTAACCTGTTCAAAGTTATCAAGCCGTGCTTGATTACGTTGAACCGTGCGAAAAATGAGATGTATAATGAATTATTTTGATAAAAGTAGAGCATTTTCAAACAAAAACAAATTAAATAAAATAAAATCTCTAAATATTTAAAGTCTCCCAATTTTTATCCATAGCACTACAAGCTTTTTATAATTTATTTCTTACATTGCAAAACGTATTACACAGGATAGATTACAGCAACTTCAAATCAGCATTAAAATGTAGCTTCCAAGCTGTAGCTTTAGAATTACTGAGGGGAAAAAAATTTAACAAAACTTCTGTTGAGTTAAATTTCTGAGTTGTTTTAGAGTAAATTAGCACTCTGATTTTTGAACTGAACTTACTGTTTTTGCTCCTTGTCAGGTATTTTCGCTACACTTTATGTGAATGTGGGAATGTGACCCATGTGACCTCTTTCCGCAGGACAACAAGTATCGCAGAGAAGTCCCATGTCCCCTTATTCCTATTGGATGAAATTATCCTTTTAAAATTTAAATAAAGGGTTTCTGTCCAAAATATTATTGTTGTTACTTGTGACAAATTTTAATTCAATTTATTGTCCCAACAGATAAAATTTCATTAAGGTATGTAAAATAACTCTGTGTTCATCAGAAATACAATTTTTTTTTCGTTGTGTATGCTATGTAAGTAATTATTGCTTCAAACAAAAAAAAACTTTCCTTTTGTCTTTTTTTAAGGTTTCGTTTTATGTCGATCGTTAGCTTTGAGCACTGTGTAACTTAAAAACTTGACTTGATGGACGAGGTCATTTTTAGACTCAGGGATCAAAAGTAAGTCATAAAAATGTCACAAATTGATGTCAGCTGTTCAAATCACTGTTTCCAAATGTTATTGGAAGGTTATGGAAATTTCTGATTGATGGTCAATCAAATGTGCACAGTGTAGCAAACTTGTTTTGTAAAATAAAAAATGCAAAGCTGATGCTATAGCCTTAACATCAGAAAGCAACGTTGGGTTTCCTACAGTATCTCCCAAAGGTCAAATACACACACACACACATGCAAAAAAAAAAAAAAAAAAAAAAACCGCTGGTACAAATTAGCCCACATAGTTCGAAGTTTTCCCACACTATTCTAATTCTAAGGAAGAAGTATTTTTTTCTAATCCATTAAGATGCTTTGAGAATTTTAATGAAAATTCTAGACTTATAACAGGAGTGCCCCCCCCCCCAGGTTGATGAAGCACACCCTCAATAGCTACGGAACACCCTCCCAAAAACAAGAGACCTCCACCTAAAATGAAATAGAAAACCCTCTCAAACTACCCCCTCCCCCCCCCCCTCTTCGTGGGCATCCCTGCCAGAAATTTGCGTATGTTTTGCCCCTAAAGAATGCAAAATGATTCTCGCGAGATTGTTAAAAGCAATTTTCACTGTCAATTAAAATTTGTTTCCAACAATAATTCATTTGTTATTATTTATTTGTTAATTTTAATCCGTTTACTATTATTTTTTTAATAATTACTTTTAAATTTTATACTTGAAATTTCTTATTTTGAAAAAAAAAATGCTTCACCAAAGAAATATTGCCCAGGGAAGATATGTTACCAATGAAATTGATAATGGAGTGGGGGTAGTACATAGCAGAATTTCTGTTTCATCGTTTTGACAGCATAAATGGTCAGATGAGAGGAAAGTTTCAAATCCCAACAAGCAATTGCTCATTTCCTAAATTCGCTTTAAAATCTCAAAAACACTCGAAATTGAAAAACTGGGGGAAAAGTTTGGAGGAGGTAGATCCATCCATTTGTTAGTAATCCTGATGTTGACGCAGAGGCTTTGAGAATGCTTGTTTTTGAAAAAGCCGTTTTTCTTCCAAGTTGTTAATCCGTGGATGCTACATTGTTTCTAAAGCTACGCTCTTTTGGTGCTTTGCTTTAGAAACCTTTCAAAAAAAGAGAAAAAGCAATTTTCAATTGATAAATGAGCAACTGCAAGAAGTTTTAACTTCCTTAAATGAATTTTATTATAATTTAACCTAAAATCTCATTTTTTAAAAAGAACCTACCTCATGAAATCATTAACAGTGCATCCCGCTTTGTTTTCAGCGTAATTTTGTAACCGGAGATATAACCATTCGAGTGGATGCGCACTATTTCAAACTCTGTTTACTTTACTTGAAACAAGTAAAGCATGACCACGGATAGATTCCGGATGACCTTGAAGCGAAACATCATTTGTATCATTCGTGGTAGGTAAAATCCTCCAGAAAGTACCGATTAGTAAGAAGCACGGTCTCGCTAATCCTATCTATTCCAAATAATAATAAAAAAACCTATCACAAATAATACAAATGATGTTTTTGCTTTGAGGTCATCCGCCTTCTTTTCGTGGTCAAGCTATAGAAGCTTCTTATCAGAATATTATTGTAACAGAGATATAATCATTTGAGTCCATATTCAAGGCTTAATACGCATGGGGAGCTCACTGGGGTTGCGCTCCTGTAGTTCTTTAAAATTTTATGTGAATTTCTGAATATTAGGAAAAGCTCTGACTATTTACCTAATGATCAGAATTACGGCTCCCTCACTTTTTTTTTGCTGGAAATTATGCCTGGATGCATACTGTTTCAAACTCAAACTTTACTTGTAAGAAGCAGATTCTTATGCTGCAACAATATTTTTTTTTCGATGCCTTCTCATTTCAAAGGTTGTTTAAATATTTGAGAGCTTCTTGGTTTGTAATTACTTTTCCTTTTAGACGTTTTCCCCAGTTATTTAGATTTTTTTTTTTTTGAACATTTTGTAACTTTATACCTGTCCTGCTCCGGCGCGAATCATTTTGATATGAGAAAAAAAAGTTGGAAGCGGAAAGAGAAAACTTAATTTTGTAATAGGATCCGCGAAAACGCGCAAGCAGTGAAGTTTTTTCTGCTCGTGCGTTTTCGCTGATAATAGTACTACTACCAAATGAAGTGTTCTATTTCCGCTTCCAACTCATTTGCCATCTTTCTGTGGCACAACTATAACAGTCATCAGAAAAAGAACGCATAAAAAAAAGGACATAGCAGTAAAAAACTAATTGGATTTGCAAAAGAATGTTAGCATTATTGCTAATAAATGTATAAAATGTCATTTTCTAATAAATAAATAAACAATACGAAAACACAAATAAATAAAGAACTAAACATGAGTTTAAAAAACTTGCTTTCTCAAGTTATTGTTTTCGAAGTAATTGCGATTCTAATTTCCTTAAAACAGGAAATAATCATATAAGAGTTTTTAAAGACCATCCGAGAAGGTATTCTAATTAAGCCCTTATCTTCCATGTCTTGTTCCATAAGCAAAATAATGCTGCAACATGTCTAACAAGAACATTATTTCGCATAATTAGTAAAAGATTCAGCCATCTGGTGGTGAACTTCCTTAGAAATGCAGGCAATTTAAAAGCTTTAATGGAAATTAATGTGTCTTTTATTTTACAGGAATCGTGTCTGTGTCGCATTTTTATTTAAACTCGTTTAGTCAAGGCAATTAATTCGTTATTGAAGCAGTCATGAAGTGAAATATATTTCTTTTAGATGAGTTAAATTAAATTATACAATGTGTATTAAAGTACAGTGCACTCCTAAGAAGAGCATGAAATTTGAAATAATAAAAGAGAGATATTATTAAAAGGGGAAGAAAAGGCAAAAAAGAATTAAAAGCAACAAATAGTAAAGCACGCAGCTGATAAAAACCCTATTTAGTATTAAATTTTCTGCAGAGTAAATGCTTCAATGCAAAAATGATTTATATACTTATATATTTCTTTTGTTGTAACTTTGAGCTAAAAATAAAAGTAAACTCTCATTACAATCTCTCAGAGTAAATATTGAGAACATTAAAAAAATTGTGACAGCAGTTGTATAAAGAAATTTGTATTAATATTGTGTGTTCAAATTTGTTCTCGTAATTAAAAATGTCTTCTATATTAATTCATAGTTTCTTTTCTACATAATATTTCGTTTTCAAACTATAGCATGTAAATTTAACTATATCTAAAAATGAGTTCCGAAAATTTCCCTTATTTAGAGGGTTTTTTTCTTTTCTTTTTCTTTTTTTTTTTGCAAATTGTAAGCAAGCAAACGATTGAAATATAATTCAACTTTTCAAAGAAATGCCAGTATATTTATAAATATAAATGATACTTTTATAAAAATACACATAGAGGGGGGGAAGTTAAATACAGAAAATCAAATATTGAAAAAAGGGGAAAAAACACATATTGAAATACGCATTCTGCGATGCGGGGTGGTCCTAAGAGTGACCACAAGATGACCCACCTAAGAAGACCCTCACACCCCTATTGGGTAACCTCTTACTTTAAAAGTAAGAGTTTTTTTTTTTTTTTTTTTTTTATAAGTGAGTTTTTGAATGATATTTTTTCTTTCAAGTTTTAGAAACATTTGCTTCGCAGTTTCCGAATTATTCTATGTAGTAAAGGCATCACAGTTATTTGTCTAATATACTCATAAACACACATACCTTTATATATATATATATAATATATATATATATATATATATATATATATATATATATATATATATATATATATATATTATATATATATATATATATTATATATATATATATATATATATATATATATATATATATATATATATATATATATATATTATATATATATATATATATATATATATATAATAAATGCATAAACATATTGAAATTTACGAAAATACCATGCCTTAAGATACGCAAAAGCAGCCAACCTAATAAGCCAAGTAAATAGGGTGATGGAGAAACAAAAAACAAAAAAAAAAAAAACGGAACAGAATAATAGCGCATTATCAATATGAAAATATCCCTCTTTAAATTCGGGGGGGGGGGGGGGCAGTAAAATAAAAAGAATCTGAAGCCCTTGTGTAAGAATCTAATCCGGTTGTTAGAAAATAACAAAATCATCCAAAAAATCATGATTGAAGATTTTTCCTTGATTTTTCATTTAAAATTAATTAAATATAATATTACCCAATCCAATACCAAAAAGAAAAGGTGTTCACTCTGTTCTTACTAGGCGCGCTGCTTCATGTAGGGGAGACTGGGGCCGGATGCGACAGGGGTAGGTTGATACATTGGTAACTGTGGCTAATCAAATAACGCAACAGTAAAATTCGAAGTATACAAGTTGTCTTGACTCCTACGGTAATCACGTAGCATGCGCCAGTAACGTTAGAGCTTTCGTGAGAGAAGTTAAAAGGTAGGTGCTGTCAAAACTGTATATGTGTAACATTTTCATGATAAGCAATATTGGTCCGCAACATGTTTTAGTGAAATTAAAGCTATGTGTTGGTCTGAAGTTTTCGTCCTAGTTATTTCATTATGTGACACGTTTGCGTGAGTACTAATTGTTCTTAATTTATTTACTTTTTCTTTTACACCCTGAACTTCGATTTTGGCGTTGGGGCTAAAAGTGACATTTGGTCGGAACAGGTTGTGACATGTCACAACCTACCCCTTCTCCTAGACTACTACAATTTGGTTGTCTCAAAACTCTGTCTTTTCCTGAGCTCAAAAGCTTAACTCTAGCTGTTTCTGGCCCTAACAAAGGTCTTATTCCCAATGCATGTATTTTTTTTCCAAGACCATTCGGCCTTATCAAAAAGTTGCTTCGGTTTCAACAAGATCACATGTAGCCCTCGAAAATCAAAAGCTTTAACTGATACGCCTGAAAAAATGCATTGGTACTGAGACAAAAAATAGAGCAAAAAAAAAAAACTGGAAAATATAATTAGAGAACAAAATACGACTAACGAAGGACTAAGTAGGAAAGAAAATGAGTCAAGAGGAAGTAAGAAAGTAAATGAAATAAACCAGCTAGGAAACGGGATACAGCTTTAAAAAAGGTGTCACAATACTCTGATGGAGAAAGCTTAGAAGATGATAATTATTTTTGTCTGATGTATTATAAGCCGTTTTCAGAACGGTGAGGAATGAAGACACAGTGTTCCTGTTTTTAAGAAATGGTCCAACGTGAGATGTGCTAAAGGAATTGTATCTTGCGCATGCTTGAATTATGAAAGTGTTTCAGAATATGATGACTATACTAATGTGTTTCAGTGTTATTCGATCACTTTTTTTTAGCTCAAGAGTTAGACACATTTAATGCTTTTTTGATTAAGTATAATTCATGTTTTTACTTTCATTTTTAAGTTTTTGTTAAAGAATTAACATTACTATAATTATTCTCAAGTAGAAGTTCCTTGAGACCAAATGAGAAGACCAAATGAAGTTAAATACGAAAGGTTTTTGACTTCGTATTTAAGGTCTTTGTTTAGGTCAAAATTTAACACGTTTTTGTTTCAATTTTGTACATAACCGTTTTATAAAATCTGTAAACATTGAAATACTGTGTTTTTTTCCAAACTAAATAGGAAACTGACTGTTCTAAACAAAAATTCTTGCATTCAGTTTGTTTTTATTGTCGCAACTCGCCTCTGGTGGTGTAACGACCAAGCCCTGCTGCGGGTGCTGGGCTAAAAGTTACACAGCTCCCAGAATTTATTATTAAGTCTAAAACCAGATGAGTTACTCAACCAAAAAACCTTAAAGTTACATAAAACGACCCAACATTCAATAAGTTTTTACGATTTGAATTAAAATTTCGCAACCATTTCCAGTGAAGATGGAAAGAGAAAGTCCCTTACAATTAAAGAAAGATTGTGCGCACCGTAATAGCATTTTATGCTGAACATTAGTTTTTTTTTTCTTTTGAACACCCAATAAGTTTAGTTCTTTAGGTAAGAAACCGTGACATATATATAGAACGGTGTAGGACAATTTTAAGGGTGTTTACAAGCATCTAAAATACGAATGTATGTTTATCAAAAAATCGCATACATACCCTTTTTCACGACTTGAAATCTTCACTTACGCAAAGAATCTCGGAACGCATCCCTCGCGTATATCAAGACATCGTAATACGCAAAATATTCTACGGTACTGTCCTCAAGTTAAACATACCTATACTTAAAAGTTAATTAACATTTGAATGTTTATGAAAAAAAATTATGCTTAAAATTTTAGTAAGCCTTGATGCTACTATGAAATTTTAAACAGTTGAAAGCGAATACTTTTAGAAGTTTTTTTTAAATTTAAACTGTAGACGTTTCGAAGTAATAATGACGAAACTGGATTTGACACGCATTTTCATAGTTGGAATTAAAAACAAATGCTTCATATGTGCTGTAAAAATGAAGTATGTTGACTTCAAACAACTTTGTAAGGAATTTTGATCTTAACGACCACTTTATTTTTTACGTAAGTAATAACATTGAAAATTGCCGCGATTCCTTCGAGAGGGTTGTCACACTTAGGAAAATAAATATCGGCTGTTATGAAACACTTTGTAGAGTTATTCCTTCTTTATTTTTTCAAAAAAGGCTCAACCACTAGAATATTGACAGCTAAAGATAGCGATCGATGTGATATGCTCGCACTTTCGACAATTTATCATCATCGCATAGTAATTTCCGGAAGACCCTCCAACACCTTAAGGGACAAAAAAATTGTCCCTTTCCGCTTGCTAATTTATTCTTTAAACTTGCCTTGAAAAGTATTTTTACTTTCTTTCCTTGACGAATGGCTGAATCTAGTGGTTGACATTCGATTACAATGGGCTCTTCCATGGCTATTCTGAAGTCAACGAGAGCTAATATTCCGCTGACTTGAATTTCCCTTGCCAATCGTTGTCGGGTTTGAATCAAGTTAGAAGTTAAAGATTTTCAAAGATTCCCCCCCCCCTTTTTTTGCTTGTCCTTAGTGGAGAGAGTGATCTGATACACTAGGGTTAATCTGCGACTTGCCAAGATTGCTTGAATTGCATTGAAACCGTTTCTTTCAATGTATGTGAAGTACTTCTTTAAAATGTATCGAGATTTTGGATTAAGCAATATGTTAAAGGCATTTTGTAGAAGAAAGTTCAGAAATTCACATTGTCTTTACCACAATGCTTAGCAACCAAAAAAGAGATGCAATGCTTAAGAGTTACTTCTTTGAATTCTTTAAACTTAGATTTCAGAAAGAAATATTTAAATTTTCACGCGAGCTTTCGCAGATTTAGAGCTTTCGCAAAATAGAATTCTGAAAAAACTTTTACAAATTTTGTTGCTAACCTTAATATAAATCGGAGCTTTCAAGCGCAAATTCATAGCTCTCAGGCACACAGTAGATTTACAAAAACTGATCTTCATATGTAATTAGTAATAATCACAGTTTCATGTGTGTTCATTAATTAATACACATTGTAAGAAACTAAACTAATAATAATAGTTGCATTTTTATTTAATTCGGAACAATTCTTATATATCAGTCCAAGAAAAAACTTGTAATTGTAATTTGTTAATTTTGCACGGACTGAAATTGCAACTTGAATACATAAAAATATATAAAAATAAAATTGCATTTTAACATTTACGCGTTAAATTGATTTGAGTTTAGCAATCAACTATGTGCTAAATAAAAAGAAATAAAATTCTCTTGATATTACAGTAAGCTCTTACAGTTTAGAAGTCTGGGACAAGCCAGAAGCACGCGGGTTAACCAGGTACATAAAAAAACTGTCGAGTTTGTTTTAAGTGAAAACTACATGGTTGAAATGATGCATTTTACTGATGTTTGTAAACACTAAAATAAAATCAAACAAATTATGTGAGAATAAAAGTATTTTTAGATCTAGAAGAGCTCTACCAAAAATTTGCATCCACATTTTCCTTCCAGAAACTGAAAATCACGTAAACCGAACACGCATTGTTAAAGTAAAAGAGATCAATTTTCTGCAAAACATGGGTTATTTTAGGGACAATAAAAAAATAAATAAAATAATAGTTGATTTAATTCCAATAATTTGTTTGCAATCATTAATGATGAAGTTTTGAAAACGTTCCTGGAAAATAATGGGCAGATTACGTGCCTAATTTCTCCCAGTAGTATATCTGGCAAAAAACAGGTAAGTTTCTTCGCTAAAAAATCAATAACCTTCCTGAAATTAACCTGAAATTTTTCCGAAGAATTCAGAAACATCCCAGCAAAAACCAGTTACGTTTTTGGAATAAATAAGGAAACTTCCAAGAACACTTACAATGTGCATAGCGACAGCTTGGCTCAATTCAGATTTACCGAGAAATCGCTTGAAGCATTTTAGCAAATATTGGTCAAAGATCATGCATAATTGCAAGCAAATACCGGACACCCTATTTGCCCGCAATTCTTTTAAAGTTACAATATCCAGAGACTGCATTTCACCCATATTTTGTGCTCACTCAATCTGGAAGGGCCGTAATTGAGCTGAAGGTGAAACATTTAATAAAAACCCTCAGTATATTTTGATACTGGTAGCAAAGAATGTTTTTGAAACAGAGAGAAGTCTGTGCTCATGCAACTTGTAGCAATTCAGGAAACGTTTTCACTTGATTCTCACAGGAATTTCCAACAGGGTACATTTAGAAAAACCTCTCTTTTTTTCGTATGATTAAAGTTTTCAGTCGAATATGTTCGAATATGACGCATAAAAGTTGGACCACATCGCAAATATTTTCAGTTCTTTAACTTCAAAAACGTTTGCAAGTTAATTTAATTAATTTAAGCAGAAAATGAAAAGAATAACATTATCGTAATACTTTACCTGTTCCTGTTCCTAATAGTCAATGATGCACAAAAGAGTAAAAATAACCCTTTTAAAATATGTTGATTCAAAGGAAAAAGATATACGCTTCTATAAAAAACTAAAAATAGTAATGAAATAAAAATAAACACATGCATAAACACTTAAACATCGATGGAAAAACATCGATGCTTCAAAACATCGATGAAAGAAATTAAAACATCGATGGTATTGATACATAGACCAAAAAACATCGATGTTTTCAAACATCGATCTTTTCATCAATATATAACATACATTTTTGAATATACAGCACTGCAAACTTATTTTGAAGAAAAATCTTCAACAATTTATTATGGTGAGAAGAAAGTAAACAGTTTCTAAAATAATAAGGGAAAAATAAAATAGAAATGGTGAAGCCGACTTGATTACCGTAAACATGCTTTTTTGTCGTATGATTAACACTGTAACGAAAACACATTTACAGAAGTTTTAGTTGGCCTTTTTTGTAATATGCATAATACTGTAACAAAAGCATATTTACTGTAACTTCCTATGTCTCATAACAAACTTATTATTAAAACACAGATTCGATTTTTATCGACTTTGAAAAAAGCTTCAAATTTAGAGCAATAATTTGAAAATTAATTAGTAGAGGTGCGACATCGATGGCAAAACATCGATGTTTTAAAAAATCGGTTTAAGAAATTAAAACATCGACCAAAACACATCCATCTTTTTATCAATATATAACATACATTTTTTGAATATATACTACACTGCAGACTTGCATATATGATAATCTCTAACAATTGTTTCTTAGTGAATCAGTGAATGCTTTTGGCATTGCGTCAATTCGTTAAATTATAGCTATTGTTTCAGATATTTCTAAGTAAATCAAATAATAAATTACACACACACACTAACTTTTGTATTGTAGTTGACTTTCGTTTTGAAATAATCAATGGCAATAAACTTGGGAGAGAATCGAGACTTTTTGGTAACTCCAAATTGAAATATTATGCAGTTCACAAAGAAAAGTAAAAGTCAAAAATTTCTGAGTCAAAAAAAAAAAAAAAAAAAAAAAAAAAAAAAAAAAAGACATTACACGACGGCAACTATAAAAGAAGTTGACACAAAAAGGAAAATTCTAATTTACTCCTCAATTGTAGCATGGAAGTACAGAAAAACCTCGTTTATCCGATCTAACTGGGACTAAAGGCATCCAGATAAACGAAATTCCTGATAATCTGTGTAGTATAAAGAGCAGACAAAAACACATCCTTAAATAGGCAAACGTACCTTCTATTAAAGCAAAAAGAAATGTTTTGTATTAAAATGACATAGGATTGTTTCGTACGCTCCATACTTTAGGATTTGTATTTTTCAGTTAAACTTTTTATCATTTACAGTTATGTAGCTGTGGTGCTGGACTGACAAGCCAAGTGCGCCGTGATGTTTGTTAGACTGCGAAATATTTTGCACTATCTATGCAGGAGTTTGACATTTAACTAAAATGAAAAACAAATGCGTGGTGCTCTTAAAGTTAAGCTATTATAATTTGAAAATTTTATTTGCGTGAATATATATTTTTTTAAGTTTACAATTTTTATCCGGATAAACCAAAGAGCCAGATAAACGGAAACCGAATAGGCGAAATTCTACTGTAGTTAAGGGTCATTATCCAGAAAGCGTAACTTTTGAACCTAAATATTTTTCAATTTCGAAACGTTTTGTTTTCTTTTTTTTTCATTCTTATATGAAAGTCATTACCTACTAAAAGTAGCCATAAACAATGGCCCTGCTCAATTATTTTACTCATAGGTTAAAAAAATTAAAAAAAGGCCTTGTTCATGGAAATGAAAAAAACTTTTAATATTTAAAAATCGAGGCTACTTTAATATCTAAGTTGTAATTTTGGTAATTGTGAAAACAATCAGCTATCTTAATGATTAGTGGGAATATAATATCAAACTCTCTTAATTAAAGTACGGCTTAATTAGTAGTTTCAAATGTATGTTAAAAATAGTATTTAATAAATTTGAGGATATACTGGCAATTTATAATTTTGGTAGAATGCTTATTATTGATGTATTTCTCCTCCATCATTTATTTTCACCTGAGACATTGATAAGGTCTGTCACGGAGGTGAGGAATTTTCCATTAATATAGACCTAAGAGATACATTTTTCAGGGATTTTTTTCTTCGTTGCTACAATCTGCACATGTTAAGCAAATAAAACATGTTCACTTCTTTTTTTTACATTAATTTACATCCCTGAAATTCAAGTTCACAGAGGTGAGAAGTCAGAATAACCACACAAAGTTTTCAAAGCAAAACCTATCTTATTGTTCTTCGACAAAAATCTCTCAACTTCAACTATGGCTGAAAATAAACAAGGGAACTCCCTTGAATCATAGGAAATAAAATTTGATGTCATTATTGCGACGTGTTAATGAGGAATGGAATTTTTTTGTTTAGGTAACGGAGGTGAGAATTTATTGTGTGACATGACTCCTTGTCCTACTAAAACGAACTAAAACACAATATTAAAAATTGATACTGAAACCATTAGCATTTTTCGTGAAAGGAATAATAAATAAATAAGTATATACTTTTAAACAAGTTATTAAACAAAATAAACAGTCACACAAGGTGTGTGACATGCCACGGAGGTGAGAATTCAAATGTCGTGAACCAAAAATATACTAAAATAAAAATTATTATTAAAAAAATTGGTAGCAGGTTTAAATGTATACATTTTTGACGAAATTAAAAATCATTGTTAAATGAATTGTTCCTTAACGTTTTTACAGTAAAAACCGAGCGACAGAAATGTTACATTTTTTGAAGAATGACTCTTAAAACTTCTTGTGAGTAAGGAAAAGCTGACATTTGCTTTTAACTTGAAGGTTTTTACAGAATTATAGAATTGGCTTGTAACTTTACTGGTTTTTTTTTGGAAACTCCTTGAAATTTCCATTTAAAATAAGTCGAAAATTTAAGACGATGACACCTTGTTTTACGTATGGTCTTCAAATATATTTATTTAACAGTTGTTTGAAGCACTTTCATAGGAAAATAGACTCCACTTTATTTTGTTAAAGTTTCAAAACTAGCACTTGATCGTCGGGTAGAATGGGATATAATTCCATTTTGACCTACCACATTTATTGTATTATACTCTCTCAAAAAATTCTAGCGATTTTAACTCAGACTGAGTAAATTTTCACTCCTTTGCAGTTTTGAAAACGCACTTTCCTTATAGGAGTGAATTTCATTCCTTTTGCGGAGCGGTTATTTTCACTCCTTTTCGATAAGCTAGTTTCACTCCCTTTTGATAAGTTATATTCACTCTTTTTTAAGACTAAATTAATATCCTAAATGAGTGGCTGCTTTCCGTTTTGGAAAACCGATATTTCACTCTTTTTTATAATAAAATAGGTAAAATCATTTCACTATGATTTGGTGAAATTGTTTTTTAAACGTGTTTTCACGTGCTTATGCTGTGTATTTGAATTTAAAACTGTTTTTAAAACTGTTATTTCATTTGAAAAAAAAATTAGTTTTTAAGTTTAAAAATGAAAAAAAAAAAAAAACTGTTTTTAGTGTTTCCGAAGAGGATGCACAAAAACTGTATGATAAGTACGAAAAATTTTCTTTTTTATTAAAACTTTAACTGGTAATATTTCTTGAACTACTCGTATATCGTTACAAATCACTTACGTGCAATATTACGTACATTTCCGAATCTAAAGATTGGAATAAAATTAAAAAACCCACACAGTTCCAATTAAATAGATTTAAAATGTTGAAACTCTATATTGATATTCTCGGTGTGCCTTTTAACATTAATAATGTTTTAAAAGTTACATCAGTCCAAATTAATTTAAGAAATCACTCATAAATTGTGACAAGATACGTTTGAATTCAATTTTGTTTCTTCGGGGCCATTCATTAATTACGTAAGGACAATTTTAACAATTTTTGATTCCCCCTGTGTAACGGTATGTAAGATTCCCCTCCCCCTTCCCCCATCTTACGTAAGATTCTTGTTTTTCTTCAGAATAATAAAATAACAAATATTACATCACTGGGATCGTTCTTAAACTAACTATCATTATTATTTTTTTTAACCTTTTTCAGTAAAGAAATATTTACTGCAAAGAATCTAGACCGAATGTTTTTTCGACAAATAATTTTTGTATATGATGCGATAATAATTAAAAAAAAGACATGCAAAACACAGTGCGATTCTTTTATTATATTTTACACGTTTCATTCTTTGAAACGCAAATAAAAAACAGCTCATCCTATAATACATACTTTTACCTTCCTAAAGCAAATGAAATATAATATTTGCCAAACCACTTGAGCGCGGATTTCTAATATAAAATATCGGCTTGGAAAATATTACGAAGAATGGATCTAACCCCCCCCCCCTCTCCAAGCAAGGGTATGTAGAGAAATTTCCACCCCTCCCCCTCAGGATCCTTACTTAATCAATGAATGGCCCGTTACACATATGAATGAGTGCATTATACAAAGTTTATGATACTCTTTAAAGTTTATTATACGCAAAAACAATATTTGATTAATTTAAAATATACGCAATGGTTGGAGCTCCGACCATCGGGAGCGGATTCGGTATCCGACCTATAGCGCATGGTCGGGTTTGTAACACCTGCCATTAAATATATATACAGTACACGCACACACCAAAGATGGTAACGACTGTTTCAAATGTCATATTTTTGATTCGATGACCGAAACAAAATTGTTGATGAAAGTTTTATTAATTTGGAAGAAAAGTTACAAAAAGTTCGCCGTAACATTGCACGTGGGTGATTTGTAACGATATACGAGCAGTTCAAGAAATATTAACAGTTAAAGTTTTAATAAAAAAGAAAATTCTTCGCACTTACCATGCAGGTTTTGTGCATTTCCTTCAGAAACCTCATTCGGCAACAAATATTGTTTTAATTCATTAAATGAAGACATTAAGATAGCGACATCCACTTGGTATTCGCGACCAACGTTAGTTAAGCCGAACGTGGAGGTATAGAAGATTCTCCCTAAACAAAATCACGTGACAGAATCGAACCAATGAAAATGTTTTTGAGTCCTTCTTTCAAAGAATATTTTTATTTTTCGCTCATCAAAAGGAGTGTTTTCCGAATTTCACTCCAAATGGAAAAGTTTTAGTCTTGGTTTTTTCATAAAGCGTGTTTTTTCGATAAAATTAACACTCAGAAAGAATGAATGCACCCGCAATAGATTTCACTCTTTTTAAGAGTTATTTTTTCGTTCTTTTGAATTAAGAGTGTAGATTCTGAACAAAAATCTTCAACGATTTATTGTGGTGAGTAATAAGCAAACAATGTCTAAAATAATAAGAGAAAAATACAATAGAAATTGTGAAGCTGCCTTTATTACCGTAAAACTGTTTTTTTTTTTTTTTTTTTTTTTTTTTCGTATCATTAACACCATAACGAAAACACGTTTACAGCAGTTTTAAAAACTTTAAGTTGGCTTTTTTTGTAATATGCGTAATACTGTAACAAAATCATATTTACACTAACTTTCTATGTATGATAACAAACGTAATATTAAAGCACACAGAGTCGATTTTTATCGTCTAACGCAACGGTTCCCCACCGGTGATTCGCAATCCCCTGGGGCTTCGCGAGAGGTTTTCAGGGGGTTCGCGAAAAAAATATTGTAATGGCGGAGTTATAACATGTCTGTTTCTGGTGTTCAAGCGGTTTCAAGCAATTTTTGCTCCTTTTTTATTTATTTGTCTCTCGCACATCCGATACTCTTATCATTAAAATATGTGCGTACATCCTGACATATTTTACATTTAAATAATTTTAAATCATTGCAAAGCACCGGTTTTAGCACCTCCATGCTGAAAAAGCTCTACTTATGAATACAATGTTTTCAGATGAAATAATTTGAAAGACTTCGTTTCCTCAAAAGCTTTTGATTGGAAAGATTGGTTAAACTTGATGAAAACATTACATAGAGCATGTGTGAGAGTCTAAAATATTTTATGTTTAGTTTTTTTACCTATAATTTTAGCCCGAAGAAGAACTATCGCTCTGCTCTTGTGTTGAGTCAAAAATGCAAAGTGATATTATGCTGTTGTTTTTTGCTATATTTTTCACACTACATAGTATACAATTTACTTCGAGCTTTACTGTCGAAAAAGGGAAAGAACAGTTAGCAACGCAAAAATACCACAGGAGGTATCAAAAATTAATTTCTATATAACCCCCAATATTTGGTGTTGGCTGTTTGGTGAAAAAGAAGTTTGTTGACCCCCAGAAGTACACTTCTCTTTTCGCTGACTATCCCACCAATCAGAGAAAAAACTTTTTTCGATGGGACAGAAGTTGCCATCACTGTCAAATACTTTAACGCAACTAATACTAGTTCTGAATTTTTAAAGTTATAATTTTCACCATAGTAATGTATAGGAGTTTCCTTTAGTTAAAGAACTGGAGCCTTGAAATCGGCTGCAAGTTCTGGCACCAGACTACCTGTGTCAATAGCGTTTACCTCTTCCTCACACTTCAGTTATCTCTTACCATCTTGTAGTGATCCTATTTAAAATCATCCTCTACACAGAAAAAATTGATCTTATAAAATATGTGCAAATAAGTGATTTTTTTGAGCAATTCCATAAGTAAACTTGATTGCCTAGCCAGCAAATTGGAGCAAATTTTATTATAATTTTCAATTAAAATACAAAAACATCAACATCGAAAAATCATCGAACCCAAAACATCGATGTTCGAAAAACGTCAAAAATAAAACATCGATATTAAAAACATCGATATTTTAACAAAAACATCGATACTTCTGTAACATCGACAACGATGTCGCACCCCTATTAACCACTCTTTCCCCTGAAATATTTCACTCAACTTGAACTGTGTGTGTGCTAGGAGGATTCGAATGTAAGCAATTAAAAATGAAAGTGATGAGGAGTAGTTTCACATTTTTTAGTGAACAGAGCAAACTTTTTATGAATAGCAAGAAATCGTTAACTAGTAGTAAACGGATTCAGTAAAGAATAGTTACGTTTTTTTCTTTTTGTTTTTTTGTTGCGGTTTGCTCTTAGTTCATCAATGCAATAAATTTATTTACCACAGCTTTTTAGTTCTTACTGCAGGATTTAAGGGAAAAAAAACAATTTAAAACTTTGAAACACTATGCTTAACTATTGTTGAAAAATCAAAATCGCATTTTAAAAATTTACATTTATTCATCGGATTAGTTTAACTTTTTTTGAAGAAGACGTAGGAAAGTTGAAATAAGAAATACAATCACCAAATCAATTAAAAAAACGATGATTTAATTGCAGAAATTATACGATGTAATTTTTAAAAGAAATAAAAACTTATTAAAATGAAAATTTTGGTTAATAGGCATAATTTCAAACGTGTAATAAAATTTAAGACTAACATATCCGTTTAAGATCTGCCAAGCCAAAAACAAGTAAGGATACTGATACAGATCTTTATTATTCCTCGGATATCCACGGAGATGGATTTTCGGAGTATCACTAGGAAGAACTTAAATCTTTTAAAATCTCCAATGTTTCAAAACTTTTGAAATGGAATAACAAGTTGATACTTTTCAATATCAATCTCAATTTATAAAACCTAAACATTTATAAACGAACATCAACAGATAAAATGTAATCTCCTATTTTTTCATCCTAAGAGTTGCAAAAATCTTATCTTAAATCTTTTTCAATAATGTTTTATTGCCCGAGTATGAAAATCCCATAACCCTAAATAAAATATTCCCCTTTAAGATAAAAATAATAATAAATGATTTAAAATTTAAAACATCCCATCCCAGCCCTCGTAAAATATTCATATATGCCAAGCAGCTTCTTGTACAAAATTGTCATCAGATTTTACGACCTATCCAATGACATTTTTAAAGAACTATCTAGGACATGAGGCGGGGGCGTGGCGAAACCAAGTCCGACGTGGGATGCTTCGACAAACTCGAAATTCATACAAACTGTAATGTGCATCATAACTTACAGGAGGAGATACTTATCGTGAAGTCCATTATTTGCTATCACGGCTAATCTCAAGTTATTAAGAGGAATGAAACTGAAGCCTTCACTCTTGGACTTCTGCTTGGCAGCTCTATCATATCGATATGCAAATGCGGGAATGATGCCTCCCAGAGATCTCGTTTTCATATTCCATGGCAAATTTCCGCTGTTATGAAATGAGCATCTAAAGATTCATTTCGCGAAGCCAAGAGTCTGGCCCTCTTTAGTAAAAGTGGGGGGTTGTCTCCAAAAAAAGGCGATGAGGGGCATTAAAAATTAAGCTCGATGAGGCACAGTGAATAAAAGTATTAAAGAAAATTCTTTAAGAAAAACATTGGAGAATATAATATCAGTTTGCCGCAAAGGAAGTTTGACTTTATATAAAACCAATTTTTGGACATATTTTTTAATTAGTCCTATCCTTCGCAATTAAAAAATCATGAACATTATTCCACTGAAGTCATTAATGTTATGAACAGCTCATTTTCAATACCAAATTTCAACAGCTTGGGACTTTCGTTTCAAAAAAATCATTGCTGCAAAATGAAACTGCCTTATTAAACTCTGAGAGAACTAAAGCTGCAGTCAAAACATTTTGTTTAATAAACCGTAAAATATTCACCATATCATGCTAAATTGTAAAACTAATTGTCTTTCTTAATACTAACTCCTATATCTATAATTGGGACAAACCTAATCTGGCAGCATTGTGAAGGCTACTCAGATCCTAATTATGGCAGTTGGGGGTAAAAGGAAACCATGGAATAAATGGAAAACAAACTCTGTTACTACACTTGTGGTAATTTCTGAAACTTAACTGTTGGTGAGTGAATACTGTGTAGGTAACATATCGAAGAAATTATGAGAGTTCCGGGCGCTTCTAAAAATTCTTTCACATATTATCATTGCTTGAAGGTGACACTATGAAAAACTTTGTTTTAGTAATTTTTCATTTTTCATTCATGTGAAAAGTTACTAAAACCATTTATTTGTGAAATTTATTAAATTTATGAAATAATTTGATTGTGAAATAATTATTTATGAAATTTATTTACTAAAAACATTTAATCAATCTTGAAAAAAATTGTCATCATTGATGTCTATTAAATAATTTAAACAAAAATCTTTAAGATATTTTTATTTTCATGACTATAAAAATACCTCTTTTTACGAATCAAAGATTACAAAAAAAAAAAAAACAGTAGTAATCCTCATGGATCTCTATTTAAAAATACTTTTGTTTGAAATGCCCTGAACTTAACGCGACGTGTGAGAAAAGATTAATTATCGTGTGTCTAGATATTAAACTGAAATAACTAAAATTAATTTTAATTGATTTAAATTCACTTATAAGCCATCATCATTTCAAGCTTCAATTCCTAGTTTAGAGTTAATTTCAAAAATTGCTTTTTTTTACAGTCAAGTGTGGGACATGAATTTATGACAGCTTTAACTTTCAATAAAATATCGTTTATTGCAGTAAAATTTTAAAACAATGCATGTAATGAAAACGAAAACTACCTTTTTTTAAATTGTAAGAGCAAAAATATCTGAAACAATATGAACACAAAATAAGACCTTTTTGACATGAAGACGTTTTAACTGCATGGATATCAGTTGATGGTAGCTGTCTTTGAAACCATGGTGCCATTCAAGAATCCAAAACACTGGAGAAAAAAATTTCGCAGCATATTATTTAAACTTTTGAAAATTAATTGTGTAGTTTATATCATTCTAATATTTTTTTAATGCTATTATATGCCCTGCTTTCCGTGAAAATGAGTTTTTGTGTGTATTTTAAATAGGTTCATTGCATAATTAATTTTTTCGAACGGTTTTTCCTTTTAAATGGTTTCAGAATACATTTATAGGCTTCAATGAGTCGTATGAAAGCTATGGGCCACTTATTGGGTATTATTGGTGCAGAACTTCTTAAAATTCTAAACTAATGCTGCATCGTGTAATTATCTGCCTAAATCAACCTCATTAAGACAAAAATGCGATGTTTCCATGTACCCCTAGAACCTGGGGTAAACGGAAACACACCGGGGTAAAAGAAAACATGATTTCATTTGCTAACAAGTAGCAATAAGTTCAAATTTTCCATACCCAGTTAACTCGCAGAGAGTGTAGTCTTGAACACAAAGCACAAAATTTTATATCTTAATTTAACCAGAAGAAAAAAGAGGTTCTAAATTTAAAAGATTGAAATATTATTTCTTTTTATCTCAACTGACACTATTTTTTAATTATTGAAAGATTTAGTTTCTTCAAAATTATAAATCTTGGTAAATGTTTAAATAAATTTTCCATACAGTTACACTTTGAAATTTGGAAATCTGTTATGAAATGATTCTCTAACTATTTAGTCCTCTAAGCTAAGAACTTGATTTTATTTTTGGAGAAATGTAGATAAACTCTGAAGAGAAGTTTCTAGCAACACTTTTTAAGTAAATAAATAAATAAATGAATGAATAAACAAATGAATAAAACAATAATAAGTAAGCTAAAAAAAATAAATAAATGAAATAAATCAAGTTCGCAATCCAGAATTGCAACAAGATGTTCACTCAATGCTTCTAAAAGTTTTAATGTTACGGGAATTTCAGTACGTTTTTACTTTTTAATTCGTTTTGAATATCATAATAAACAATTTTTTTTTTATTTTAAAGACTTCGCAGGGACAAACTGATATTCATGGTCTACATTTTTAATAATTTAAAGTTAATTTATAATTTTTTTTCAGCTGTAGTTTCTTTACTGGCAACCTAACCTTTCGTTTATTATTGTTCGTTGTTAAAAGTTATTTGTTTAGTCTATACTAAGAAAGATCAACGTGTGTAAAAATGATTGATAACAAATATTCTCAATAGAAGTTAAATATAATAAATTTATTCTTGACGACCTAATTTACTTTTTGGCGGAATTTATATTTTAAAGCAAATCTTGCGGGAATCATCGTAACTTGTAACATGCCAAGTTGGCAATAAATTTCCCATCCAGGAATCATTACGAATTTTTTACAGTGTAATTGGTATTTTGGGTTTCATTTGTCATCAAATTTTCTCTCAACCAAAACGCGAGGAAAAATATATTATCAACGCAAAAAAATAAAAAATAAATAAAAAAAATAAAATAAAAATAAAATAAAAAAATAAAAAAAAAGGACAATCACCTGCGGTCAAGTGAGAACAATAAGCAATTTCGTGAAATTAGAGGCATTAAATAAATAAAAATTGCGGATTAAAGTCACCCGGAATGACAACAATGCGTTTCTTTTCAGGGACTACGCGCTTAACGAAGCATTTGTTAACAAGTACCAAATTTCAACCCGTTTCCGTTTTTTATCACTTCCGTCTTCTTGTCATATTGTTGACTCTTATTTTCTTAACTTTTTTTCAAAAAGTTAACATAATGGGAAAACCACCAGTTGCTGAATTTATGTCATTAGTGTTGATTACTATGCGTTACTTGAGGGATTTTTCTTCAGTTTTATGCCAATAGATGCGACGACACAAAATTAAATAGGAAGCATTAAAAAGTATAGAAAATTGCGGAAGAAAGTTACCCGGAATGACTCTAATGCGTTTCTTTTTCAGAGAATATGCGCTTAGCGAGGCATTTGTTAACAAGTACCAAAATTCATCCCGCTTCCGTTTTCTATCCCATCTTTCTTCCAACCCCCTTTCCGGAGAAAAGGAAGGGGGGGGGGGAGTTGGGAGAGGCATAAATGCGATATATCGATGAGGGAGAAAAGCGCGATACGATCTGGCAATGACGACCATCAACGGTGACTTAACGGTCCTGAGACCGCGCGGTCAACCGCTCGATAATGGAAAAATGAATTGCGTCTTTGCCCGAAATAATATTTTCGCAAGGAGGCACTTTTTATCGTGAAACAGGGGTAAGAAGAGGAGTCGGAAAACGTTCGACGCGGCCGTTTGTGGTCAATCGAAATAAATCGTAAATTCCGACCACGGATACTTCCCGGACTTGGATTTTATTTATTTATATTCCTCTATGTCCGGCTGTTGCAGCTGTATGTATTCATATCGGGACGATGGGTTTTGCCATTTGGGTCTGACGATGGCTAGGATGATGATAAGGGAAAGACGCATTGGGAAAGTTTCGAGGAAAAGTGGATTGTATGTTTGAAAATGAAGGTCTTTAAGTTCAACATCAGCTATTATGTAAAAAAATGTGCTGAAGACAGCTTGTGAAATGTTTATCTCAGGCAGTACTTATGTGCTTTCTGAATATTTCTTTGTACTGCAAACCACTTGGTTACACAAAGCTCTGAAACCTTTGAAAACATTCATGTCTGATATAGTAGAAAAATATGCCTTGCATAAGTTGTTAGCAAACAATGTCTGACATTTATTAGACTGGAATAGGAGTCACATCTTTTATATTGACTTCGGTAGTATAGAATATATGGTTTCTATTTCTCTATAACAAGACTGGTGGTGAAAAGTTTATCGTAAAAAAATACTTATGGACCTTTTTAAGGTTTCTTTGTGCTGCAGAGAACTCTATTACAATAATTCCTTGAAACTTTTAAAAAAAAAAATTATGTGTCTAATGCATCAGGGAAAAAATAGGCAGAGATATGTAGCTAATTGCGTATAGCGTCAATTAGACTCGAATAGAAGTCATATATTTTTACTGACTTCTGCAGTACAGAGGATGAGGCTTCTATTTCAACATGACAAGGTATTACATCAGTTCAGTTCAATTAATAAAACATTGGGGTAAAAATGTTTTATTAATAAATCATTTGGGTAAACTTAATGCTCACTGGAAAACATAATTGCGCTCTCAAAGGGCACCGATAGAGGCCTAAGCGAACAATAGCTATTCCTTTTTTAAGCATGAAATGTAAAAAAATCCGTATAAGTCAGTTATCTGTATAAAATATTGAGTTTCAATCTGGTCAAATGTATATAAAATAATAATTCTCAGTACAAATTAACTCCAGCAATGGTAAATAATGTACACTGCAAAAAATAATTGTTGTTTTCATAGTAATATACTGTTTTTTCTTACAGTTTAATACTGCTCTGCTAAATAACAGAGAAAAACACTAAAAATGTTTTAGATTGCGCAAAACGATGCGCAAAAGGTGTTTCCTTTCATACGGGAAGGAAAACTAATGAATTCAAGGTATCGACAGCCATTTTTGTTGATATTTCGGCTGTGCTGAGGCAGGGACCGCTCATTTGTAATCCAAGTTAAAGGTAAGTGCTAGTTATATTCTTCATTCCCTTTTCCTCAAAATGTAGTTTTCTTTATCAACGAGAATGTATGTAAACTAACAGTGTTTATTTCGAAATCGTGATTCGTATCCCAATATTCGTTGATGTTGACTTTGCAATTTCTTTTAGTTCTTAAGTTAAAGCGATTGCTTTATAGCAAAAATCTGAGTAGTTGTTGTCATTCTGAATATTTTACTGCACGTATGATAGTTTTTAAACATTTTCTGAAACTCAAATTAGATTTAAAAAGAAATCAATTCCCTCCTTGATCGTATTTAAAGTTATTAGAACATTAGACTTTGTTTACGATTATATTTTGTGTTATATAGGATGTGAGTACTTAAAATTTAAATTCTTATGTTTTCTAGTAAATTTTTATCGTATCGCGACTTGACTTCTTTTTTCTGTTTTTTTTTTCTTTTTTATATTCTGTTTTAAATTCTTTAACAGTTTGCATTTAACCGTTTTTTTGATAAAACTTTACGTTATAGCGTCAGTAACTTCTATAACCTGTACATAATTCGATGAATAAAATGTAAATAAATAAACATAACAACGTGACCGAGAGACATGCAAACAGTATCAAGTTTACTGATTTTTTTTTTTGAAGAATTTGCCACTCTGGAAATACAATACTATCTGATGTCTGAACGACTCAAAATTCTCTGAAATCTGGAGCCAGTTTTCACACTTATCGATCAAAACTAAAATAATAATAATTTAAAAAAAATCATCAATGAAACACTCAAAAAAAAAAAAAAAAACTAATAAAAATTAAGCATCTTTAGATACAAACACGAAACCCTTGTGTTTTTAAAAGTTTTACATTTGCGTCGGCCAGGAAATTAAAATTTTACTTCAGGAAAAAATGCAACTAGTACCATTGAAACTTGTGAACATAAAAATAATTTTAGAAACTATATCCAAAAACACCCGATGGGAGGTCACGTTAAGTCTCTATGACCTCCCCAAAATTGCCATATTGGAAAAATTTTATCTCACGATTCGGCAAATTTGCGGACATAATTGTAATGTTGCAATTTTTGAATTATCAAATGTCCAAATTTCATTAGATATTGTACTTAATTGTGCGTAGGGGAGACCTGGGCAAGATGACGAATGCCTTAAATTTTCTGTCTTAAATTAGCTAACTGCATCAACTGCATGCTACTGGCTCTCCTATCCGCTGTTTCGTTCAGCAATACTATAGAGACCGCTGAAATCGCTATATTTGTATTAGTTCTGAAGCTCTGATTGTTTACCGTTGCCACGGTATAACTTTTATGCATGTGTAAATAAGCTCTGCTACGGATACATATAGGATATATCGTGTCTCTTTAGTATTTATGAGTAACTTAGTTTAAATACCACCTATTACCATGAATAAATGTCAATTGATCGCCTTTTTTAAGGCAATGGGGAAGAATCAGTTCGAACAGGCAGTCTGGGGCAAGAAGAAGGGCAGCAACGCGGGGCAAGATGACGAGCTTGCCTATTGCCCGTGTTTCGGAATTTATTAAGCTAACCATGTTGTCCATTTGATTAAATCCTATAAACGCTTATTTGTCTGTGTGTTTGTCCACGCGACCTCGCGCTTCTAGACTAGTTGAATGAATTAAAACCAATCAAAGAATATCCTTCTCTGTTGATTATTGACAATCATAACTCTCACATAACTTTGCAGGCTATCTTATATTGCAGTGAAAAAACATTATCATGGTTGAGTTGCCTTTCCATCGCATTGTCTCTAGCTCCTGATGCGTCATTTTTCTGCCCATTAAAAACCTACTATAGCCAAGCATGTGACAACTTTATGGTAATTCATCTAGGACGAACTTTCACAGACAAAAATATAGATGAGCTTTTGAGCACCGCTTACTTCAAAGCAGATACAGTTGGAAATGCCGATAAAGGGTTGAAAGAATGAGGGATCGATTCTTATAATTATCTTGTTTTTAGCGGACTATGAAAATTGTTGGCGATGAAACTGAGAATAATAGTGCTAATCCTCAGACCTTGGGCGTGGAAAACCAACATATAAACCCTCCAGACGAAGCAGAAGTTAAGGCAAATGCTGATTCCGATGCACCAAAGAAGCCTGTTAGTATTTCTGATTTCAATGCATCGCCTAAAGCAAGACAATAAGAGAAACAAATGAAAAAGCAAAAAACTGAGCTCAAACATTCTTACAAACACACCCATCAAGGAAATGTCAGAACAAGGAGCAAAGCGGAAGAAAAAAAAAGGATAATTATTAAAAAAAAAAAAAAAACAGGAAAAATAAGCTGGTGAAACTAAAAAGGGAGTAAAAAAAAACTCAGACCAAAATCCTGTAGGTCCAAGTCTATATAATTCATGTCAAGCAATCCAGTTGCATCAAGAAAAGCCAAGAGTGGTGGCATGAGAAATGTTACAATCAATGAAAATGGCATTTTTATTTGTGTCTATTTTTAGCTGCACAACTTAACACTTGAACATTACGCTACAATGCATTACGCTTAATTCGATACTTAGTAAGATGTAAAAACACAGTTATCATTTGTAAAACTAGGTAACATATTCAAAACATAAAATATATTCAACCTTTTTCAACGTTGTCATCTTGCCCCTAGGTCAAAGTCATCTTGCCCCAGTACTGGGGCAAGATGACGATTTGTTAAGGTTATGAAAAAATAAAAAATATCCTTCGTTATTTTTATTTGAAAAATTAAATGGCAATACATTTTGTGCTACAAAGGACTACTCTAACAGCTCATGTAAAATTAATTTTACTATCCTTAAAAAAAATTAATAAACCACGAAAATTGTTAGCATAGTCATCTTGCCCCGGTCTCCCCTACTTAACGTGTGCATGCACCAGTATTTTATTAATCTGCAAATATGTAAGTTCCATTCGACAAATTGAGATTATACGCCTTCCCAACATATTTAATTAAGTTCAGGCCGTGCCTGGCAATATTCTTAAAATTTTCAGCTTTTCATTTCTGATCTTGCAGTGTTGCGTTCTCGTCTAAATTACTGCTTTTTAATTTAAAGTAGAATATTTACATTATTATGCATTGTTTGTCATATTTTATTCGCCTTGAAGAACATGCTCATTTAGAAAAGTAGATGAATCGAGAACTACAAAAGAATTTGAGACTCTTGTAACCTTGAACTCATCAGTTTCCTTAAATTTTAACTTTTAGAATCCTTTGATTCTTAAAGTTTGGCATCAACGTGTTTATTATGATGAAGGCAAAAACTATATCATAAACACTGAAAAGTGTGATTCTGTACTTCACTGTCTGTCACTGCATATAAAAAGTAAAAGTATGTCAGATTGTTATTCGTGTAAAATGAAAAAAATCGGAGAATTTTGTTTAAATCTGTAACAGAGATTCAAGCCAAAGCCGGGTAAAATCTTTTGCATTTCACTGCGATGGGTTCCTTAGCAGTTGAGTTCTTAGGGGGGGGGGGATTATTTTCACAATAATAGACGATTTTTCAAGAAAGTCTTCGGTTTATTTCTTAAAGAAGAAAAGTGAGGTTTTCGAATACTTTGTCAGGTTTTTAAAAGAGAACAGAGATATTTGCGGGAAAGATCCGATAACGGAAAGGAATTTCTGAACCCCCCGGGTTTGTAATTTACCTTAGCGACCAAAGCATAAGAATCGAAAAAACTAACAAATCCTCCAGTTAACAAAGTAGCGTCATAGAACACCATAACTCAACATTAATGAATGGAATTAGGACACTTTTAAATAAAACGGGTTTGCCTCAGCAGTTTTGAGCCGAAGCAGCTATGTGCTTCCACTACTTACGGACTAGAGCGGTTTTAAAAGGAAAAATCAAAACCTTTTTTGAGCTATTTCGGGGAAGAAAGCCATCTATTAAAAACTCACTTGTTTTTTTTTTGGCTGTATTTCTTATATTGGACTTCCAAAACAGAAAATAAACAAATTGGACATGAGAGCTAAACAGGGAGTCATGGTAGGATATGCGTTTCATACGAAAGGTTATAGAATTTGGGATTCCGAAAATCGCGAAGTGACAGAAACGCTGAATGTTAAATTCGATGAAAATAAATTCTAGGTGGGGGGGGAGGGGGGCAGGAACGGGAAACAAAGGAATACAATTTTATTTCACTACTGAGTAAATCTGAAGTAGAAGAAGAATATCCTGAAAATCATAAAATAGCATGTTGAGAATTAAATTGGTTAAAGAAATTCAAAGGCAAAGTAGAGAATGCAGGGATATGTATTATTCTATTGACAGGACGGTTCTAAATTCCGAATCGCGAAGCCGAGGGTTATTGTTCTGAAAATAACATTGAATGTGACCCAAAATAGTTCGATTTCACTTGTGATGATAATTCACGAAAAGTATCAGATTCTGATGAAGATAGGGGGGGGGGGATTGTTCAAGTAAGCTAGAAGCTGGCATTTCCGAAGATGTAATTCCTTCGAATTTGAAACAAAGTTTGAGAACGCCAAAAAGTGAAGATTGGCAAAACACAGCAGAACAGATAAGCAGAACGAAATAATGCGCTTCAAGGCGAGACTGGTTATTTTAGGTAACCACCAGGTATGGGGGGGGGGATACTTTTCGCAAGTGTTCTCTCCAGCAATTTCCTTTTTTTTTATTGATGCTTTCTTTTCAATTTTTGTGTATAAGCTACATTGGGTGCATTTCCAAACTAATGTTTGCAATGCGTATCTATATGCTGGTATAAAAAAGCAGATTTGTGAGACAAGCTGAAGGGTTTGTCGATCCCTGCAATCTAAACTTTGTCTGTAAATTGAATAAATTATTGTCATTCTGATACAGATTACGCCTCCAATCACGACGACCGGATTTCAATGGCGGAGGGAGGGAGAGGGGGTCTAGTGTTTTTGTATAGGTTCAAATAATATGGTGTACATTCAAACAAAAATGCGTAGCACTGTCAGCGATTGAAGCGGAGTATATTTCAATTAGTGAACAATCTAAGGAAGTTATATGGATCAAAAAAATTTTAAATGAATTGACCACGAAAAGAGTTCAGAATTTTAGATTGATTAATAGTACTCTGTACTGTGACATTCTAGTTGCGATCGATTTTTCTAGATTTGCAATGGAAAATTGCTGAACTAAGCAGAATGATGTGGGGTACCATTTTCTAAGGAATTCGATTGAAGAAAATGAATTTGGATTAAAATCTGTTGAAACTAAAAATAATTTAGCTGATTGTTTCACAAAACCTTTTTTTGGGGAAAATTTACGTAAAGCTTGAATTGCAATGACTTCAGAATTGCAATGACATATTTTTTAGATTTTTTTAAATGTTTCAATTATTCCATTATGTCTAAGTTATAATTTGCGCACACAAACGGATGGCCTGTAATATATTTTTTTATTCATGTATTAAAGTATTTCTTTTTTTTTCGTGTACTGCCGTGCCAAGAAAGGGGGAATTTGCTAGCCAATATTTTGTTCCTTTCCCTCCAGCGCACGGAGAAAATAAAATTGTAGTTGATTTCATTTTGAATTTGTGCCCGGTGATATGGTTGCGGTTTGATATTTCAAAAAAAAAAAAAAAAATAAACTACAAAACGCCTGAATTTTTCATTTCAGTTCATTCACTAATGCAATATTATTTTTTTGAGTTTAGTGGTATGCAAATGTAAAGAACTTCCTTAACTTGTGACCAGAACTGAATGGAATAATGGTTTGTGTCATTTTATCAAGATGGCTGTATGCGGTTGTGTTCCGCTTGGAATTTCAAGGAAGACCCTAGTCTGAACGATGCTGCGATGATTAACTTAGTGACATGAATGCCGGCAATGGAAGTTTATAAGTACCTTTTTAATTCATATTTTTGTGTTTTCGGATGTAATTTGTTATTACAGATGCTTTTGAGTTTTAGAGCGTTGTTAGCCACTGAAGATTATCCTACGGTCTGCGTGCCATATTGGGTCCCTTGAAGCTGATTTTTGTGAACCTTTGTCAGGTTCTATGTTACAATCAAGAATTATGGATTGGAACAAGATAAACTGAATTTTATTTTGTTTTGATTGAAATGTAATCGGGCATACTATTCATTTAAGTCTGAGTTTTTTTAATTTGTAGTTCAATATTAGTTTTTACGGGTAGTTGAATATTATCACTTCAAGAATCACCGGAATATAGAAATTTCTGTTGCTAGAGCGAAATTAAACGTACATTTTTTTTTTTTTAATTTTCAGTAAATTTTGGAACACTGATTCTTTGTTTTTACATGTTATTAAAATCGAAGGAACCAAAACAGAATGTTAAGTACTTTATTGTACGTATTTTTGTAAAAATTACAGGAACAAAATTAAAAGCCATCTTCATAATGAGAGCAACAATAAAGATTAAAGTTTAAAGTACGATATATTACAGCGTATTTCTTCGCATATTCAGACTTGTGTGACACTTATCAAACAAAATTATTGATTATTTTTACTGCAATGTGAATAAAAAGCAGTTATTTTGCAAATAAAGTATGTTTAAATCTACAGTTAAAAAGTGGTGCGGTCTTCTGGCAAAGCATTTTCAAGAAGGGTAGCATTGTTTACAACAAGGACGGCGGGTGAAATGTGGACTTACAATTTCTTAATGATTGGAACTGGCACTACCAGATTTCCTCAATTTTTTGATATGTTTGACGATTTATTCTTTTGTTAAAAACTTTCAACTTTTCTGACCGATTTTCATTTTTTACTGAATTGACTTGAACTAAGCCATCTTGATTTTGGGAATATAGAATTGTTTCTACCAGATTTCAGGAAAATTATGAAAAACTTTAAGATAAATTGTGTAAATCCTCTCAAAAGTAGTGCCACTTAAAAAAAAAAAAAGTCGCTGATGGTTTAAATGGGGACATCGATAGCTGTTCAAATGGGGGGGGGGGGGAGAGGGCGTCCCCATTTTGAAAGACGCAGAGTATAAATGAAACATCTTATATTTGCTTAAATATTAAGACATTTAGGCGTGCCCCACCGGTCGCCACTTTTTGGTTCTTTTGGGTGTCCGTTTACTTATAAATTCGATGGTTGTGTGTAGAACACTGTCCAGGCGGGGAACACCATGTCAAAGAATGACGAACATGCTTGGTTGAACATTAAACTATTTATTAGTAACTAGTAAATGCTAAAAACGTTACGTACAAGTAAAACTATAAAAGTATAACTTACGCTTTTTTACTCATAAATAATACGAGGTTCTAAATTGTTCGTACTTGAAGTCAGGAACGTAGCTCTTAGCTTTATTAACGATATTTTTAACGGAAATACCGTCAATACGCAATGAGTAATAAGCACTAATGTTATATTTAGAACATTCCGCAGTAAGTTATTATTTGATAAGAAAAAAATACGCTGTACAGTTGTAGGTCAAGATAAGTTCCTTAAACAAAAATAAACAACAATGAATGTGCTCTACACTGCAAAAAATAAACTGTTGTTTTTACAGTATAAAACTGGCAGCTCACATTCCAAAGAAAAACTGTAAAATTTACAGTTCTAAACTGTAAAATTTGCACTAATATACTGTCTTATAACAGACCTTTACTGTGAAATTTACAGCGATAAACTAAAATTAGCAGTAATATACTCCCTTTTAATGGAAATGCCCTGTGAAATTAACAATGACTTACTGTAAAATTAGCAGTAATATACTGTCTTTTGATGAAACTGCCCTGTAAAATTTACAGTATCAAACTGTAAAATTAGCAGTAATATACTGTTATAGGAATGAATTGGCCTGTAAATTGAACAGAGATAGTATGTAAAAATAACAGTAATATACTGCTTTTTAATGAAATTGCCCTGCAAAATTAACAGTAACAAACTGTAAAGTTAGCAGTAATATGCTGCGAAATCAGCTGCACTGCTCCGTAAAAGCAGTAGTATACGGTTTTATAAATGATTTGTGCAGTAAAATTAACAGCAGTAAACCATAAATTAAATAGTTATAAATTTTTATGCAAAAGAGTTTTCTCCCCTATTGTTGTCTCTTTTCACAGCCAAAATCACTGCTTTTACAGCTGAAGAACAATATAGAAAAGTAAAGCAATTGATTCTGTACGTACGTTGTAGAAATCAGCCTATATACGAAATCTGTTCCTTTTCTAAAGTTTTTCAACAACAAAAATGTTTTAGGCTATGAAAAGCAACAATTACAGAAATATAAAAGAATTTTACATAAAAATAATTAACTGCTGCTAAATATATGTTTTATTGATATTAATTTCATTGTACACAAAATAAACCAATGCCCGTATTTATATTTCATAAACACCTGTTAAAGGAGGAAAAATGGTGCTTTTTCATTTCTACAAAAAACTTTTAGCTTTTATTGCCAACTTAAAAATTTACAAATAGAAGGATATTGCAAGATATGGTTTGAAGCTTTATTTTAAGAACAATTATAGCCTTTTCATAAAACAAAACTTTTTGATCCATGAAGGTAGTAAAAATGAGAAGTTTTTTTTATATATATATAACTGAAAACACTACATCGTATCTTCACTGAAAGTACTTTTTTCACTTTCAGCATTATTGTAATGCTAAAATGAGCAGCATAACGTGGGAAATGTTTTAAAGTATGCAATCCATTATACCTTTAAGTTTATTTTTAACTGCATACATACAATTCCTTGTATTTATTTTCCTTTTCTGGAAAAACAGATTATTTTCATGGTTTTCTTCTTTTTTTAATGTTATAAGTTGCACTTGTACCTACTTTATTTGAGAAATACTACTAACAAACGTTATTTCACACCATATGTGCAGTATTCAGCATTTAGACTTCACAGAATGTTTTTTATTGGAAACTGAATAGTATTATAGATTAGATAATCCTTGATTCTATTAACCTTTTAAAGTTTACATAGATGAAAACAATAAATATGTGACAGTTTAGAATTCCAAAGCTACTAAACAGAATTTTTTTTTCACTCGGTATAGTAAAATCTGACAAGTTTTTATAAAGTTTAACTTTATATTCTGTTATACTGTTTTCATGAGAAAAAACAAAACATTCACACCATTAAAAATCGCCAAATTATTTTATTTCGTATACATTACCTATAAATACAGATTATTACAGTAAAATTGCAGAAATTCATTTAAAATCGAATGCAAATGCTTTCAAGGTCAACATTTTTACATCACGAACTTGATTCTTCTTTGTGACATCTTTGCCGACTTTGGAGCAATCATTAAGCCTTATATTATGAAAGCATCTGTCAAAATAAAAATTGTTAGAATCTCATAAAACTTGTGAACATCAAAAAAACATACATGGAAAAATCAAATTACGTAGGTATAAAAATACGCTCTAAAATGATTAAAATTATGAATCTGAATGATCTGAAATTAAGGTTGCCTTGAGAGTTGTTTTTATTTTGAAACTGCTTAACATATACCTAAATAGTAATTGAACCGTTTATTTCAGGAACCAGTTAAGCGCAAATATGTTTTAAGGAGAAAAAAACTGTTTGGCAGCAATTTGCAAATTACGCATTTGTAACGGTGGTTATTAATGTCTAGTTAAAGTAGACCTAATCTGGATACTTTACATAAGAACTCAAAAAAGAAAAAAATAAAGAAAATAATATCTTGCATTTTATCTTCCATGTAAAGAAAAGCACTTATACTGGTTTTTGTAGTACAATTTAAAAAAAAATTCCTTGTAATTTTCGGTATTTTTGAAGGATTTCGTAATACATATGAGACTGTTGATTAAGAATAATGTTTATTTTTTTCGATCGGATAACTGAAGTGATCGGGAATATTACTCCTTCTATAAGTCAAGAATTCCAAGTTGGGAAAGCTAACATCTTGGCCTAAAGGAAAAAAAAAATTTTTTTTAATGATAAAACTTGTATCTAGTTTTTTCTTATAATAGGCTTCAGATTATTGGATCACAATATGTTTACTTCAAAACAATAATAAGGATGAGGTAGCGAATTATTTTTTAGGAAATGGAGCAAGGTCGATGTTTAGGACAACCAGTTGAGAAATATTGGGGTATTCCATTTAAAACAATGAATACTCTATCTAGCCTCTTTTAGTACCCCCCCCCCCTCTCTCCCCCGAGTTGCTATAGTAGCACTGAAGGTCGTATATAGATGGTTTTTCTATTTTTTTTTTGGTAACCCATATTCCTTTCCAACACTTGTTAAACAGCTCAAACTATGTTCAACTGATACCAGCTTCATCTTTTTCTTTGACAGCTTCTCACAGTTAGAAATCTGAATATAAAACAACGTGTGACGTTAAGTATTTTTACGTTTATTTACTTAAAACTCTTTATGTACTTAATATGAAATATTTTACATACTTATAATTTTTCAAAATATTTTTTTCATATATTTTATTCCACAAATGTGTTATTATATTGTTAAAATTTAATTTTTTGGAGCTTTTTTCTTAAGTACTAAGAAATCACATAAAAGAGTCATTTGAGTTGAAATAAAATAATACCGTAAGAACATTCTATCTTATGTCTTAATATTTAAGCAAATATAAGATGTTTCATTTATATTCTGTGTCTTTCAAAATGGTGACGCCCTCTCCCCCCTCCCCCAATTTGAACAGCTATCGATGTCCCCATTTAAACCATCAGCGACTTTTTTTTTAAGTGGCACTTCTTTTGAGAGGATTTACACAATTTATCTTAAAGTGTTTCAGAATTTTCCTGAAATCTGGAAGAAACAATTCTATACTCCCAAAATCAAGATGGCTTAGTTCAAGTCAATTCAGTAAAAAATGAAAATCGGTCAGAAAAGTTGAAAGTTTTTAACAAAAGAATAAATCGTCAAACATATCAAAAAATTGATTAAATCTGGTAGTGCCAGTTCCAATCATTAAGAAATTGTAAGTCCACATTTGGCCCGCCGTCCTTCTTGTAAATGCTTTGCCAGAGGACCGCATCACTTTTTAACTGTAGATTTAAACATACTCTATTTGCAAAGTAATTGCTTTTTATTCACATTGCAGAAAAAATAATCAATAATTTTGTTTGATAAGTGTCACACAAGTCTGAATATGCGAAGAAATACGCTGTAATATATCGTGCTTTAAACGTTAATCTTTATTGTTGCTCTCATTATGAAGTTGGCTTTTAATTTTGTTCCTGTAATTTTTACAAAAATACGTACAATAAGTAATAAAGTGCTTAACATTTTGTTTTGGTTCCTTCGGTTTTAGTAACATGTAAAAACAAAGAATCAGTGTTCCAAAATGTACTGAAAAATTTAAAAAAAATAAAGAAATGTACGTCTAATTTCGCTCTAGCAACAGAAATTTCTATATTCCGGTGATTCTTGAAGTGATAATATTCAACTACCCGTAAAAACTAATATTGAACTACAAATTAAAAAAACTCTGACTTAAATGAATAGTATGCCCAATCACATTTCAATCAAAACAAAATAAAATTCAGTTTATCTTGTTCCAATCCATAGTTCTTGATTGTAACATAGAACCTGACAAAGGTTCACAAAAATCAGCTTCAAGGGACCCAATATGGCACGCAGACCGTAGGATAGGCTTCAGTGGCTAAGAACGCTCTAAAACTCAAAAGCATTTGTGATTACAAACTACATCCGAAAACACAAAAATTTAAATTAAAAAAGTACTTATAAACTTCCATTACCGGCATTCATGTCACTAAGTGAATCATCGCAGCATCGTTCAAACTAGGGTCTTCCTTGAAATTCGAAGCGGAACACAACCGCATACAGCCATCTTGATAAAATGACACAAACCATTATTCCATTCAGTTTGGTCACAAGTTAAGGAAGTTCTTTACATTTGCATACCACTAAACTCAAAAAAAAAAATAATAATAATAATAATAATAATAATGCATTAGTGAATAAATTGAAATGAAAAATTCAGGCGGCTAGAATGAAATTTGTAGTTTAATTTTTTTTTTTTGAAATACCAAACCGCAACCATATCACTGGGCACAAATTCAAAATAAAATCAACTAAAATTTTATTTTCTCTGAGCGCTGGAGGGAAAGGAACACAATATTCGCTATCAAATGTCCACTTCTTGGCACTGCAACACACGGAAAAAATGAAATACTTTAATACATGAATAAAAAAATATATTACAGGCCATCCGTTTGTGTGCGCAAATTATAACTTAGACATAATGGAATAATTGAAACATTAAAAAAAAATCTAAAAAATGTGTCATTGCAATTCTGAAGTCGTTGCAAATCAAGCTTTACGTAAATTTTCCCTAAAAAAAGGTTTTGTGAAACAATCAGCTAAATTATTTTTAGTTTCAACAGATTTTATTCCAAATTCATTTTCATCAATTGAATTCCTTAGGAAATGGTACCCCACATCCTTCTGCTTAGTTCTGCAATTTTCTATTGCAAATCTAGAAAAATCGATCGCAGCTAGAATGTCACAGTACAGAGTACTATTAATCAATCTAAAATTCTGAACTCTTTTCGTGGCCGATTCATTTAAAATTCTTTTGATCCATATAACTTCCTTAGATTAATATTATTTATAATAACTTTTTAATAATCTTGATTATTATAATTTTTGTACTTGCACTTAGCAAAATCATGTGTAGCACCGCAACGATAACATTTCAAGTTTCTCTTGCCATTAGTATTTGCAGCAGAGTTCATACGTGGTTGAGGGTTTTTATTTGCGTTAACGTGTTCAGTCTTACGAACTTTATTCACAACTGGTGTTAATGTTTTCATATTAGCGGCATCGCTTTCAGCAATTTCAATTGCAACAGCTGTTTCCACTGCATCTGATAGCTTTAAGTTTTTTTTTTCGCGAGAAGTCACTTTAGTATATTTTCATTGCACAATCCACATACGAATCTATCCCTTAACGCTTCGTCCAAAAATGAGCCGAAGTCGCAGGTAGACGCCAATCTCCTTAATTCCACTAAATAACGAGAAACTGATTCACCAGTCAGTTGATTTCTTCTATGGAATCTGAATCGCTCAGCAATGAGGATTGGAGACGGTTTGAAATGCTGTTTCAAGATACTTGTTAATTCGTCGTACTTACAATCTCCTGGAGAGTTTGGTAGTAGCAAATTTCGAAGAACTTTGTAAGTCTTTATTCCTATTACGGAAATAAAAACAGATACTTTCTTATCTTCGACTACGTCGTTTGCTAGAAAAAAATGTTCCAACTGCTCCACGTACAAATTTATGTCGTCATGTTCCGCTTCAAACTCGTGTAAAGTTCCGATGAGGCCTAACTTGCTCATTTTAACTACGGTGCGTTTTAACCAACTTTAAGAGTTCCCTTTTACTCACCTCGTCGCCATTATAATAACTTGTAGAAAATTAATGCAATACTGCGTAAGAGATGAACAGAATGAATAGAACAGTGACAAACACAAAATTAAAAAAAGAACGAACCTTTATTTGCAAGCACGGAAATTTAGTGTTGGCGTTGCCAATCAAGAAGTTTAAACTAAACATCACAAATATTGATACGATATAAAATCGATATACTACAGTTCACTAATTGAAATATACTCCGCTTCCATCGTTGACAGTGTTACGCATTTTTGTTTGAATGTACACCATATTATTTGAACCTATACAAAAACACTAGACCCCCTCTCCCTCCCTCCGCCATTGAAATCCGGTCGTCGTGATTGGAGGCGTAATCTGTATCAGGATGACAATAATTTATTCAATTTACAGACAAAGTTTAGATTGCAGGGATCGACAAACCCTTCTGCTTGTCTCACAAATCTCCTTTTTTATACCAGCATATAGATACGCATTTCAAACATTAGTTTGGAAAGTCACCCAATGTAGCTTATACACAAAAATTGAAAAGAAAGCATCAATAAAAAAAAAGGAAATTGCTGGAGAGAACACTTGCGAAAAGTATCCCCCCCCCATACCTGGTGGTTATCTAAAATAACCAGTCCGGCCTTGAAGCGCATTATTTCGTTCTGCTTATCTGTTCTGATGTGTTTTGCCAATCTTCACTTTCTGGCGTTCTCAAACTTTGTTTCAGATTCGAAGGAATTACATCTTCGGAAATGTTAGCTTCTAGCTTACTTGAACTATCTCCCCCCCCCCCCATCTTCATCAGAATCTGATACTTTTCTTGAATTATCATCACAAGTGAAATCGAACTATTTTGGATCACATTCAATGTTATTTTCAGAACAATAAACCTCGGCTTCGCGATTTGGACTTTAGAACCGTCGTGTCAATAGAATAATACATATCCCTGCATTCTCTACTTAGTCTTTGTATTTCTTTAACCAATTTAATTCTCAGCATGCTATTTTATGATTTTCAGGATATTCTTCTTCTGCTTCAGATTTACTCAGTGGTGAAATAAAACTGTATTCCTTTGTTTTCCCGTTCCTGCCTCTCCCCCCCCCCCACCTAGAATTTATTTTCATCGAATTTAACATTCAACGTTTCTGTCACTTCGCGATTTTCGGAATCCCAAATTCTATAACCTTTCGTATGAAACGCATATCCTACCATGACTCCCTGTTTAGCTCTCATATCCAATTTGTTTATGTTCTGTTTTGGAAGTCCAATATAAGAAATACAGCCAAAAAGAAGGGCCGTGGTAGCCCTACCGGTAGAGTGTCGGATTCGGGGCCGGAGGGTCCTGAGTTCGAACCTCGATGGTCGAAGACCCACCGTCGTCATTGAAGGGGACTGGGCGACGTTAAATATGCTCGTGGTCTCAATGTCCTCCAAGTGAAACGATACCTCTGGGGGTGGTAGCACCAGGTAGCTATTAGCTTCTGGACTAGTTCTAAATTCTCATAAACTGTTCGATCCGGTGATGGTGCTGCCATCTATCGGTATATAAATAATGGAGGCAAGGCACTTAGTATGCAGTCCTCGACATAAATACAGTTGTAGTCAGTTGTGACTCTGAATAGGAATAGGAATAGCCAAAAAGAAAAACAAGTGAGTTTTTAATAGATGGCTTTCTTCCCCGAAATAGCTCAAAAAAGGTTTTGATTTTTCCTTTCAAAACCGCTCTAGTCCGTAAGTAGTGGAAGCACATAGCTGCTTCGGCTAAAAACTGCTGAGGCAAACCTGTTTCATTTAAAAGTGTCCTAATTCCATTCATTAATGTTGAGTTATGGTGTTCTATGACGCTACTTTGTCAAATGGAGGATTTTTTTAGTTTTTTCGATTCTTATGCTTTGGTCGCTTAGGTAAATTTCAAACCCGGGGATTCAGAAATTCCTTTCCGTTATCGGATCTTTTCCGCAAATATCTCTGTTCTCTTTTAAAACCTGACAAAGTATTCGAAAACCTCACTTTTCTTCTTTAAGAAATAAACCTAAGACTTTCTTGAAAAATCGTCTATTATTGTGAAAATAATCCCCCCCCCCCTAAAGAACTCAACTGCTAAGGAACCCATCGCATTGAAATGCAGAAGATTTTTCCCGGCTTTGACTTGAATCTATGTTACAGGTTTAAACAAAATTCTCCGATTTTTTTTATTTTACACGAATAACAATCTGACATATTTTTACTTTTTATATGCAGTGAAAGACAGTGAAGTACAGAATCACACTTTTCAGTATTTATGATATAGTTTTTGCCTTCATCATAAACACGTTGATGCCAAACTTTAAGACTCAAAGGGTTCTAAAAGTTAAAGTGTAAGGAAACTGATGAGTTCAAGGTTACAAGAGTCTCAAATTCTATTGTAGTTCTCGATTCATCTACTTTTCGAAATGAGCATGTCCTTCAAGGCGAATAAAATATAACAAACAGTGATAATAATGTAAGTATTCTACTTTAAATTAAAAAGCAGTAATTTAGACGAGAACGCAACACTGCCAGATCAGAAATGAAAAGCTGAAAATTTTAAGAATATAGCCAGGCACGCCCTGAACTTAATTAAATATGTTGGGAAGGCGTATAATCTCAATTTGTCGAATGGAACTTACATATTTGCAGATTAATAAAATACTGGTGCATGCACACGTTAAGTACGCACAATTAAGTACAATATCTAATGAAATTTGGACATTCGAGAATTCAAAAATTGCAACATTACAATTATGTCCACAAACTTGCCGAATCCTGAGATAAAATTTTTCCAATTTGGCAATTTTGGGGAGATCATATAGAGACTTCCCGTGACCTCCCATCGAGTGTTTTTGGATATAGTTTCTAAAATTATTTTTATGTTCACAAGTTTCAATGGTACTAGTGCATTTTTCCTGAAGTAAAATTTAAATTTCCTGCCGACGCAAATGTAAAACTTTTAAAACACAAGGGTTTCGTGTTTATATCTAAAGATGCTTAATTTTTATTAGTTTTTTTTTTTTTTTTTTGGAGTGCTTCATTGATGATTTTTTTAAAATTATTATTATTTTAGTTTTGATCGATAAGTATGAAAACTGGCTCCAGATTTCAGAGAATTTTGAGTCGTTCAGACATTAGAGTATTGTATTTCCAGAGTGGCAAATTCTTCAAAAAAAAAATCAGTAAACTTGATACTGTTTGCATCTCTCTCGGTCACGTTGTTATTTTATTTATTCACATTTTATTCATCGAATTATGTACAGGTTATAAAAGTTACTGACGCTATAAAGTAAAGTTTATCAAAAAATGGTTAAATGCAAACTGTTAAAAAATTTAAAACAGAATATAAAAAAGAAAAAAAACTGAAGAAAGAAGTCAATCGCGATACGATAAAAATTTACTAGAAAACATAAGAATTTAAATTTTAAGTACTCACATCCTATATAACACAAAATATAATTGTAAACAAAGTCGAATGTTCTAACAACTTTAAATGCGATCAAGGAGGGAATTGATTTCTTTTAAAATCAAATTTGAGTTTCAGAAAATGTTTAAAAACTATCATACGTGCAGTAAAATATTCAGAATCACAACAACTACTCAGATTTTTGCTATAAAGCAATCGCTACAACTAAAAGAAATTGCAAAGTCAACATCAACGAATATTGGGATACGAATTACGACTTCTAAATAAACACTTATTTTATATACATTCTCGATGATAAAAAAAAAAACTACATTTTGAGGAAAAGGGAATGAATAATATAACTAGCCCTTACCTTTAACTTGGATTACAAATGAGCAGTCCTGCCTCAGCACAGCCGAAATATCAACAAAAATGGCTGTCGATACCTTGAATTCATTAGTTTATCTTCCCGTATGAAAGGAAACACCTTTTGCGCATCGTTTTGCGCAATCTAAAACCTTTTTACAGTTTTAATTTGTTATGTAGCAGAGCAGTATTAAACTGTAAGAAAAAACAGTATATTACTATGAAAACAACAATTATTTTTTGCAGTGTAAGTCGCCATGTTATAAGTCTTGGATTCTTTTTTGGTGCAATATATACACTCTATGAAGCTCCATCTGCGCGTTTGCAAATAAATGTGAATTGTGCTTACAGAAAAGTATTTAAGCTTTTCCCGAGCTTATATTCTTTTGCTAGAATTTTAAATAATGCAATGATAAAAACGCGCGAAATACTGGGGGAAAAATTAAGCAAGTTCTTCTATAGTCACTGGAAAAGACAGATGGAGAAAAACTGCCTCAAAAACAAAGCATTTTGACATAGGCATCTTATATAATGATTATCTTGTTCTAAAAAGTCAGATGCAATGAATTTGTATGAAAAGTACATAGAGAAGATATCTTTTTCCTATAACCTCTTCAGTAATTTCAAACCGACACTACACTGCTACAATTTTTTAAAATTATCACGTTAATTTACAAGAAAAGCTGATTTTCTTAAAGACATTTTGCTGGAAAATATGTCTTACTTCTTTGTATAATACCGACGATGAAAGTGAAACTCTTTAAACTCACTGAATCGCATGCAAACTAAAGAAGTCACCCATCAAGAACATGTAAGTCATAGATACACGAGAAAAAATGATTTCGAATTAATCTCACTGGAACTGTTTTAGGAATCATCTGCTGGATGCTGAAAAAACTACTGGGCCAATTTTGTAAGACACCCTATGTAATGACGATCTTGTATTAAAAAATTTGATGCAATGAAACCTTATGAAATATACATACGCAAAAAGAAGAGAGATCTGATGTAAATCATATCTTCAGTAATATTAATCCAACATTGTTATTGTTTTTAAATTAATAACATTAATTTTCAATAAAAATTGAATTTTCTAAACAAAATTTCCTTTCCACTATGTGGCTTACTTGCGTCTATACTACAGTAGATCGATGACAAAAATTAAAGTCTACAAACTGTCACTGAATCGCATGCAAACTTAAGAAGTCATCCCTCATAATAATCCTATAAAGAAGAACCCCGTATAAAGAAGAGCTCTGGTACAAATCATAACATCAATTTTCAATAAAAATTGAATTAAAAAAAAAATCTTGCACACTATGTCGTAGATAGATGACAAAAATTTAAGGTCTTACTGTCACAGAATCGCATGCAAACTTAAGAAGTCATCCATCATAATACGTCCCATCAAGAACATCGAAGCCATTAGATACGCGAAGAAAAATGATGTCGGATAAATCTCACTGGCACTTTTTTATGAAAACATCAGTGAAATGGGAGAAAAAAGACCGACTTTCTCGCAGAAAAGAAAAGAACGCCTCAGTTTTTTTTTCATCTGCCAGTGTTTTGCTTTTGATCTCATTTACCGAGACTATCGAATCCGAAGCATCCTTATTTCACGTAGTCATCTTGCCTGCTTGAAGACCACCTCCACCCATTCGAGCAGATAAGAAGCGGAGAAGAATGGCGCGAAAAACATTTTTCCCAAGCAGCATTAGGAGCACTTAGAAGCTGAACGAGCCACTGAAATCCTCATTATCATCGAGAGCGTGGAAAACGTTTTCGATAAAACGACGCCGTCGTTTAACGTTAACGGCCCGGCGAAGAGGATGCTGTAATTAGCTTCCTCTTCCGTAGATCTGGATTCCGAAGAGTAAAATCAAATAAAGCAAAAGTAAAAGGGGACAATTTGCTTATCGTTACAGCCGTTTCACTTCTTGAGCCTTGCTTTCTGGATTTTATTTTCCCCTTTTATATGCCGTTTCGAGTTAACCCCTTTTTTGGCGTCGCCTGTACGCTCGAGTTTGATGGATGTATTTGAAAGCCCGTTCCAATCTGGTGAACGCTCAGATAATGATGTATGAGTGAGCAGGTTTGGTACATGCTATAAGTATTCAACTTGTACCCTTTCGGTAATTAGAACAGCATGTATCGCCCTGGTTTATCAATGTGATTGGGATTTCATCCTTGGCAATGTTTTCATGCAAAATATGGGGATTTTTGAAGCTTGAATTCCGGTACAAGGGTGACGATAATATTTTTGCCGCTTTCAAAACAAGATAACCATATGATGTATTTTTACTGCAAAACCTCTTGCTCGACTACACAAGCAAATAACAATAAAAAACACAACTGCGATGTAAGGCTTTTTTTTTTCTTGGCAGTAGGAATGACTCTGTCTTTTATGAAGTGTATAAAAACCCGTATCCTCTTCCCACTGACTACACTGCAAATCTTAAGCAACGCTGATACCAGTTTCCTTTTTTGGAACACTTTGTAGCAGCGCACTTTCTGGGACACTTTTAAAAACATTTACAGACCAATCATTTTTTACGAAATCGCTAATTTTTACATTAGTTTTTGCTACTAATTTTACAGAAATCTCACGTTACAGCTGTCAGTTGCCAGGCAATTGACGGTCTTCGACTAGGGAAAATCATCATTTATAATTGCAGTTGCATCTCTAATCAATAGTGATTTATTGTAACACAATTTCTAGCAGCTTCATATTGAGGAATTCTAGTGACTGGTAGTTAAAGAATGCTGTTAAAATTATGTTTGTATGGAGAAAAACGATGATTTCTTAAGTGTGCCCAAATGTCTTCACAATCAGCTCTCAAATGTGCCTCCAATCAGTTCTGTAATGTGTTCCTAACACAGCAACAACTGTTTAAATTAAACAAATATCCTGAGCGTAATACAATCGGTAGACTTTCGAAACGCAGTGGCGTACCTGGAAATTAGTTTGGGGGGGGGGGGTGCATATCGTTCTTGCGATAAAAGAACACATTTTTAAAATTACCACTGACAGATTTTTTTTAATACCGAATGTTTATTTTTTCTGTTTGAAACTACCTAAGGATCTTTAAGATTAAAAGTTACAAAGACGACCTATTTAGGAATAATAAAGCTGCTATTCGTACAAAATTTACACTAATCAAAATTGGTGAAATCTTCATTGGAAAATTGATGAAAATCATTAAATAATTGAAAATGCTGTCGCAATATGAAAGGATTAAAGCAGCTAATGGCTCGACATGAAAAAATCTGCGTAGATTAGGTTCTACAAAATTGAATTTATTCGCATTTTTGTTTTTAAAAATTACTAAAAAATTTTTGTTACCTAGAGACATATTTTGCTCATAGTTTTATGACATACATTCTGTTTAAACGTTTTTCAGATGTACAGTTTCTTAAATAATTCTTTCAACATTTCATTATTCGAAATTATCTTTCAGCGGTACGTGTGCTATAAAAGGCAAGTTAGCTAATATAATGATATTCTGAGAAATATCTACGTTGCATTCTTGTAAAGCTTCTACAGCAATTAATCTAATGTATTCTGTTAAGATGTGATCTACCATAGCTGATACTCCACAATCAAAATACACATTCTATAGTCTGACAAATCCTGGAAGCAAGTATCTTTCAATATTTATGTTTGATTTTTATTTACGCACTTACGTATACATATCACGTGCTAAAAAGATAAGTTAGCTAAAATAATGATATTCTGAGAAATATCTACGTTGCACTCTTGTAAAGCTTCGAAAGCAATTAATCTAATGTATTGTGTTTAAATGTGATTTACCATAGCTGATACTCTACAATCAAAATACATATTCCATAGTCTGACAAATTCTAGAAACAAGTATTCAGTACTTATGTTTGATTTTTATTTATGTCGCACAGATATGAGATCATTCTCCGATCTGTATCGTCAACTTTTCTTTACAATGCAAAGTAACAGCATCCTAAATTTAAAGCAATATGTAAAAATAAGGGGAGGAGGATATAGGGTTAAACCACATATCACTTTTAAGTTTAAAGCATCTGAAATCAGTGATGCAAAGGCCAAAAATTGCTGCGATGTTCAAACATGTCACAAAATGTTTGTGAGGTGCTGGATAATGTCGTACTTTACCCCGTAGAAAAAAAACACTGGATATTTTTAAACATGTGTTAAAAATTACGGTTTTTTGTCCCTACTAGGCACTTATCATTTCAGAATAAGCAAACTGTCGGTGTATTGCATGTAGTTCTGCTTTAGCCCTGGCTTAAGAGCGGTAACTTACTATTTAAAACCTACTCTTTGCTTTCGACTGACGAGTTAATCCACACCATGGTTGCGGACTCTTGTTGGGGAGCTAAATTTACTTTAGCTACCAGTGTTTTGGCACTCTCAGCTTTAATAAGATAACATCTCCCTCCAGGTCGGTTATTGTCCATTCCAGAATGATGAGTCCATAATAAGGACGAAACTGCAGTCTCTGGATGTGATAACTGAGCTGTCGGTATATTGCATGCTGGTCTGCCTTACCCGTGGCTTAAGGGCAGTAACTTACAGTTTAAAGTATATCATGTTGGAAAATCACCATTAATTTGATTTACTGATATATTTTTCAAACACTAAATTAGTACCTCATATTTAGATCTAAATAACGTCTATCGTTTCAATGTACAAGAATTTTCAAACTTTATAATGGGCTAAAACTTAAATTCCTACCAACTACACTAAACGTGATTAAGAAGTACCTAATTACTATAATGAATGAAATAAATCTTAACGTAAAATGCAAACACTGATCATTTCATGGATACCTATGGATAATCCCGCTGCCTCCGAATAATTTAACAAGAATGCATACGGCATAATGCAATCTTTGAAAATGCTACTTTTTTTTCTGAAACAAGCATTGTCATACATAATCCTACTTTAAATGAATAATTTGTCAAAAGTTTTTCTTTTATTTACTTTTATAAAGTTAACATTTTTCTGACACCCTGAAAGGATTATTACAAGGGAGTAAGTGCATACCACTTAAAGATAAATGAAAGTTGATTACAAGAATAATGTCTTCTTTATTACTTGACCCCGATACCAGAAAATCGACTAGTCTGACCAATTATTTCTCTCATTCAGTTCCATTAATACCGTTAATTATTTTAACGTCTTTTCAACTGGCTGGAGCTTATCAATAAAAGTTTTTACCACTTGTGGTAGCCTTATAAATTTCCAATTTTTTTTTTCTACTTCTCCCATTTTTTTTTTCATTGGCTTGGATCAGTTTTTGCGTCATTAAAGCCAAGCGAAATGACGCTTAAAAGTTTCTGCTGAGCTCCAATTTATTCTTCGATTCATTTTCCGAAATGGGAAAAGAAACGAGAAAGAAAATATTACGCAGAAAGGGGAGAGAAAAAAATGAGAAAAAAATTGGGGAAGGTCGAGACAAATAATGATTAACGCCTGTAGTCGGGGTTTTTAAAAACAGTTGTTCGATCTAAACCGATCCATTAAAACTTAATGACTTGCTTGCAACCGTGAGGAAAATGTGCCAAGCATCGTGCTAAAAATGTAAAAAAAAAAAAAAAAAACCTTACTTCAGTCATTTAGCTGATTAATGTTTTTCCTCTATTTCTTTTCTTGCCTCTATAAGCTTTAGCAATACATGTGAATCATTATGCCCAAAAGAGTTTTTGAAATCCTGTATCACAAGCAGTAAATAATTCAACATAGGATTCAGAATTATTTGATAATCGCATAAATTTACTTATTTGTGTACGTTTATTAATAATTCGTTTTATTACTGCATTTTATGAAAAGATCAAATTTGGGCAATGATTTCCTCCTCCACGAGGTCTTCGATTGTGTTGCTGTCACATGTGCTGTTGCTTATAAAATACTTTAGATTAATGATCATTTCTACAATTTAGATACTCATTCCCTTCAACAGTTCTTGTAATGACTTTGGATGGCAGGAAGAAACCGTCCTGGGTTTCAATTGGAATGGATTACAAAAATAGACACATAAAACATTTAATGCAGTGTAATACAAATTGCAAGTTCCTCTAAGCCGTTTCTACGTCTCATTTTTGAAGAAGACTCTGGAAGGTAGGTTGACCTTTCTTATAACTTTTGAGTTCACGCTGCGAACAGTTCCCGCACAAGAAAAATATCAGCATCGTATATCAAAACCCCATGAAACAGTCCAACATGAATAACACTCTTGAAGAATTTCAAGAAACTTGCGTACTCTTCCTACTATGGGAAGGGTTCCAAAAAAAAAAAAATACAGTAATGGGTAAAAAAACACAAGATGCAAAGAGGGTAAAAACACAATTTCACTGAAGCTAGAAACTAGTAGTGTCATTTTCGTAAAATAACTCATGCAGGTTAAATATTTTCAAATTTTCGTTACTAATATTCGACTATGTAGGCTACATAAGATACAAGCCAGAAAAACATTCATAAGGTCAACATTCATTATGGTCTTGTTTTTGATGCCATCAACGAACTATGGATATAGATACACCTTTTTTTATTGCAGTTCATTCACTGAGAAGAGATACTAACTGATGGTTCAGCAAATGCAAATCTCTGAGCGGAAAAATCTGTTTAGAATAAAAATGCTAAACGAACCAAAACGAGACCACATTCTTTGTGCGATATAACAAATTAAAATTCCCCAACAAATGGAGAAAACACCTCCTTGGTGCTCTATTCTAAACATAGTATTTCACTGGATTACTTTTTTAATCTAGTATATAAGAACAAAGCATATGTATAGTTAGATTTGTCATAATATCAGCATACTGCGTCAGGCTGACACCTTATGCTGAGATTGTGACAAATCTGTCTGGATTTATCGATGAAACGATATACAGGTCCCGTAATCAAAGTTAAAATTAATGGGGGAAATCATTTTAAAGAAAATATGCATAAAAACTGCAAGAATACTGTTATCATTACTTTTATGCATCTGTGTTTACCAAAAATATAATTTTAGAAGTCTATGCCAAAGTATTTTGAAAATTTGAGAAATGTAATATTTGTACTTTCAGTTGCATACCTCGCTAGTTGAAACATATCAGTCAACTATGTGCTGATAAAGTAGTCTCCTGTCTATTTGTTAAATATTCCCTCTAAATATATCTTCAGTTGTTTGCAGAAATGAAGGAATAACAGTTCCCAATTGCTTAAAGAAAACAATCTGGTTTATTTTCTAAACAATGAAAATGAAGAATAACCGATTAGATTCATCAACTTGGAGAAATACATTTTCGTAATTTTAGTTGATTAATGACTTTCGATAGAACATTTAGACGTATTTTGAGACCTGGTAGGGAAGCAGTAAATTGCCATAAACGGCGAGGAGAATATGTAAGTTTTGAAAGAAAATTTTTACTGTCGTTACTTAAACGAAAATCATTATTAAATGCAGAAATGGTAAATAACAATAAAACAGGCAGGTGTTTCGGACCCACAAGGCACCATTTTTTCAATGCAAAAAAAAAAGTGCATGTAAGGCAAAGTTACTTCTCGAGTGATAAAATCTATTGTTTGTTTTTAATTACTACATTTTTTTTTTTTTTTTTTTTTTGCATTTTACTTCATTGTATTTCATTTTGTTATGCAAAACTACTGTAGAACCTCAAGTAGTTTAAATTCCTTTTTACGGAATTCCAGCTTAATTTCTTTGAATTTTATGTTGCCTGTTTTTCTATTTCTGTGTACAGAGTAAGAAATATTAAACTTTTCGTAAGTATAATGAAAATACTGTACCTGTTCTGTTTTCTGTCGACCGTTTGAAACATCTGTTTGTTTCTAAAAAATATACCTTGTGTTTATTCGAGATTTTTTACGTGTTAGTTAGCAGAAAATAATTGACATGAAAACCTTTTAACTAGATTAGTTTTCTCTGTACAATCTACAAATATTGAGAAAATCAGACGTGACAGGACTGGTCAATATAATTTGAGTTATTTATTGACCAGTTACAGAAAAAAGTTAAATACATTTATTTAAAATCTTTGAAGTATTTTTTAAATCCCGTTAAGATTAAGAAATACTATTAAAGTTCAAAGTTCATTTTTTATGTTCATTGTCTGTGGTGGTGAAGAACAAATAAAAAAAGAAGTTTAAATTGTGAAAGTATCCTTATATATTATTTCTGTAGCCTGTTTTTGGTTTCTACGCGAGATTTTCCTCAATTCTTGATCGATTTCTTTGATTTACACCTTATTTTAAAGCTTATCATGCAGGCTACTGACGGAAAATAGACCCACGGTCTAAAAATTGTTTTTTCGGGCAAAAAAACCTGTTTTAAAAAACCAGAATGAGGTTTTCGGTTAAATTTATAACTTTAACTTGCACTGTTACCGACAGAGCTGAATAGCTTGATCGGCAGAGCGTTCGACTGGTAACCAGGAGAATGCGTGTTCGGGCCCACGTCCGAACAATCTGCATCAAAAAATTAGAAAAATATCGCGCATTACATGAACAATGAATAACAAATATGAGGGAATACATGAGGTAGAAACACTCCTAGCTGTTATGAAAACTTGATGCAACACGGAGCTAAATTGGTACTCAATTGTAAGGGGTTTTTTTTTTTTTTTCTTAAGCTTTGGCTCCGGGAAGAAAATTAAAGCATAATGTAAGCGAAAATATCAGTATCAAGTTTAAGATTTCAGACTACATTGGAATTGTTTTTTGTTCAGTAAAATATAATAAATCGTATGTTGAAATATAGATTCTTCTAATGAGTTTTTTGCTCTTTGTACAAATAAAAAAATACTACCTCAATTTAAAGAGTATATATATATATTTTTCTTCTTTTTGCAAAAAAACAAATAGCGTAGCACACTTTTACTACATTTGAAAAGCTACGCTTAAAAAAGAACTTAGTTCAAATTATTTTGTATTTTAACCGTGCTGTTAAATGATGAACACGTGCTACCATCTAAGTCATAACAGTTCGAACAGCCTGCGATAACAAATTGTAAAAATTTTCAAAAATAAAAACACTTCTCGGCAAAAAAAAATTAAAATTACCTGTGGGTTTTTTTTTTTCGGCAGAGCGTTCGGCTATATACTGTCTGAACTTCGGGCCAGTTCGGGCTGTCCGACAGAATAGCAAATTTACAGTAATATTACGCATTACATGTACTCATAACATACAACAGAGAACACACGTAATAAAATAAATGCAGTGGGAATGCTATTTGGTGTTTCGACTCCTTTATGCAGGCTACAATTATCATTCAGATAAGTTGACTGCTAATCGAAGGGTGTTCTTCCCTTTTTTTTAAGCTTTGACTCCGTCCACACCACTGAGCATAATGTAAGCATAAAAAAAAGTATTAGATATACCTCAAGGGAATCCTTTTTGTGCAGAAAAACATTTTCATCGTATGCTGAAATGTAGATTTTTCTAATCGCAGTTTTCGAACTTTTGTACAAATGAAAAAATACTACGCCAAATTCAAACTAAGAGTTTCAACCAGTAAATCTTTAATTATTTATTCGAATACGGTATAAAACATTAAAATTATTATCAACTTCATTAGTAAGAAATCATTTTCTACTCCTCTGCTTTCGGCTGAAAAAAAAAAAACATTTTGTCTACGTTCGAAAAATTACACTTAATAAACGAACTCAGTTCAACTGGTTTTGGTTTTGAATTTTAATTGTTCGATTAAAAGAAAAACAAGTGCGGGCTTTTAAGTCGTACATAAGCCTGCTGTGGGAAATTGTTGAATATTCAAAAATAAAAACACTTATTTTTTCAACCGAATTTATTACTTCTCTAGAATGGTTGTTTCAATCGCTACGTGGAATCTTTTTCATTCTTTAATCAAATTCCATGTTTTACGAATAATTTTAAATCGTATCATGCTGGCTAATGACAAAACATAGACGCATGATCTTATTATATTTTTTTCGGCGAAAAACTTTTTTACTGTGTTTTATTAAGCATTCCTTAAATGAATAGCATTCGAAAAGGAAGGCACAGTTGCTAGGTTTGTTGGAGCGTCGTACTGTTAATCAGAATGGCGCCAGTTCGAATCCGTGCCACTAAATATCTCTTCAATGTTTCTTTTTTTCCGTTAGATGCTCACATGGGCAGGACTGTATTTGCTACAACCTGTTTTTTCACATGCAAAATTACTGATTTTTCACGTGTCACTCAGCAACACTTTTAATGATATTTATATTTGCATTGAAAATATGTACAACCAAAAGGGGAGCGATGATCAAATTATCACAACGTTGTATTTAACGAGGTTTTGTTACTAATGTCTTCAAATCACATGCCTTCTCTTGTGCGCTTACTTTTTTCCGTTTACTTTTTTCGGTTTTTCTTCATAATATTCATTTTTGAAATTTTTAAAGAGCGAAATGCCTTTTGAAACGATTCGAAGTACAGTGCGGAGTTCCGCACGGGTCGGCTAGTTTAAATTAATTTTTTTTTAAAACTTCTCAGAAAATTAAAAAAAAAAAACAACCAAAAGTGGGTTAAACAATGGGTTTTTTTAAGTGGGTTTTTTCAAAAAAAAAAAAAAAAAAAAACCATTGAGTCCAACCCAATTGGGTCCAATTCGGCCAACCCTGGTCTCAAGCTTTAACTGCTACTTGAAGCTCAAAATGCTACACAATCTTCTAAACCATGGAACAATCAGTAACTCGACTAAGGTTACAATACAATTTTACAATATTTTCTCGATAATAACACCGTATCAATACGATAGCCATAATCAACTGTCGGAAAGTAAGCAGTATCTATGTGTCCTTTCACACATCTCTCTCTCTCTCTCTTTTAAAGTGCGAGCGTGTGCCTATAAGCTGTGTAAGGTTTTGACTTAACAATTAACAAGCGTGAAGATACATAGATTGAGATAATAAATTTAGCATTAAGGAGTATTTTTCTTTTTCCCTTTTACCTCATGAAAGTTTAACAGTATAGTTAAACTCTCTATATCTCCAAGAAATGTTTTGAAAAAGAGCAGTACCGACTACTTTGGCTTCAGGGTTCTTCTTTGACCCAAACTGAGAAAAAGATACAACATTCTCTATTAACCTACAGTCACAGTTTTTTAATGAATATTGACAGTGTCTGTAAGGGAGCAGTGTCAAGCACGCCGTGATGTATGCCAAGCAGTTCGACATAAGAGAAACTAAACCACTAGTGCAGCTCTCACAAGGAGCATCAGCACTAGTGGTTTAGTTTCCCTTATGCTATCACGTACTCTTATAACATCTTAAACTTTTACATGTGGAAACAGTTCTACATCTGCTAAGAGATTGGTAAGTACCTATTTATAAATATTACTTAATACTTAATGCAGTAGCATAGTTGTACTTCTAACTTCTGTTAAGATTTTTAATTACATCTTCTACAGTAACAACAACTCTCCTAGCTTTAAAATTAGTACCTACTATGACCCTGCTTTTTTGTGGATGAGTCCAATGTGAAGAAAGCTTTGAAGTCTGTCTTCAAGAAAACCTGCATGCAACCAAATGACAAAACTGCAATTTTAAAACATTTACGTTCTCCAAATGAGGCAGTGAAAAGTAAAAGGATGTAGGTGGATATTTTCATGTCTTGAGTAAAACGAGTTTAAAGTTGCGGTGCTCGGTAGACCTTCATTGATTTTTTTTTTCTAAATCATGTTGTATAGCAGCACTTACCAGGACCATTTGTCCGTTCTCTTGCCCCAAGGCAGAGGAGAGGTTAACCTACCATTTGTAATGGTTTCCTCCAAATTTTTAATTTTGATGTATATCCCTTTCCGATTCACTGCCTCAAATGCGTTTGTTAATTTAGAACTGGTAGGAGAAAAATTCAGCCCCCCCCCCCCCCATTTGAAAAAAAAAAGAGGCAAGAAGTTGTACTTTCTTCAATACCAATAGGTTTCCTAGAGAAAATAAGGAGCTGTTGTTGAGTGCATGGAAAGCACCAGCAAGTTTTGAAAATGACCAATAGTAAAGAACTCGCTGTTCAACAAATGGCCATTAGTAAAATTATTTAACCTTCAAAACTAATAAAAAGATGCAATTGCTTGATTAAAAAAATTGTGAGAATTAATTAGTTTGTTTAATAATTTGTGAGAAAGTAAAGCTAGGCTTAATACACATTTTTAAAAAATATATCTTTAAGACAAATATGGATGACTCAAGCTTCATAAAATGTATTTTTCTTCCAAATAAATTTTTTTATGAACCCAAAACTTTCTCTAACCCTTTTTAGTTGTAAAATGATTTTAAAACTACTACCTTGGGACAACGAAATACCTTGGGACAAAGTAACCTAAACACAAAGGGTAATATTGACCTAATTTTAAAAATTAAAAAAAAAATACAAGTATTGGAAAAAAATGATGACTATTCAATAAAATTAAGAGAAGTATAGATGTGTAAATATGTTACAACAGTTTAAAAATAGGGGAAAGTAACAAAATTGTGTTGAAAAGATTTAAAAAGTTCTGAAATGTGGAAAAAAAAATTCAGAATGCAATAAGCGACGCCCCCTAGTTTTGTGACACTAAGATAAAAAGTAATGTGTGCAAAATTTGAACTCGATCGGTCAATAATAACATGTCCCCCTAGGACGTTGAACTTTAACACTTTTGATAATTTTCCCAAAAATCTTCGAGTATTTTCTTCAGACCCAGTAAATAGTTTCTCCAAGGTTTGCAAAATAATTTTACAGTGAGGTAGCACTAAAATTAATCTTTTTAATTACTTTATATCACCAAAAGATTTTACGCTGAGTAAGAATGAAATAATGCTTTAGAAAACTTTACCTTAATAGTACGCTTTTCTCATATCTGGATCGTGTGTATTTTTTCCCGATAGTCTACGACTGTCTGTAAAAGAAATTGCTTTTGTGACTCATATTCGGTAAATTTGTTGTGAAGTTCTTCGATTAATTGTGCTCCTCTTTCAGTTGTATCATTCACAACTTTTAACATTTTAACGATATCTCTTCCCTTTAAATAGCTTCCTTCATTTTGCCATGGATCAGGATCAAACAGGAAAAAATCTTTTGGTACTTGTAACTTATCAAACAGTTTTGTTGAGTTGTAATTGATTCTATAAAGAGGATTTTTACTAAGAAAGTATTCCAAATCATCTGCAGAGTTTTTTATACAATCATCAGACAAGTCTTTCTTATCAGCAAGCATTTTTTGGAGTACCTAGTCTTTTCCTATTTTCAAAGTTAATTCCTTCATCCAATACGGAGAAAGCTACTAGTTCATCCCCTAAACACCATTTATGAATTTTCCAATCGCTGCTTCTGCTGCTTGTTTTATCATCATTTTGTACGCTGCTAGTTTTTAGACTCATTATATTATTTAAAGAAGCCTCGATTGTATTAGTTGCGAAAAAACCATGTTTTCATACATCATTTAACTACAATTCAGCATTTAAGTGCTTTCTCCTCATGTAAGACAAATTTAAATTTTTCCTAAAAATATGAATTTTCAAACAATAAATTCCTTTTGCCACCTATCTGGTTCAGGGATAAGCTCCAGGTTGTTGAAAACATTTCCCTCTAGGAGGGACTTCACCAGGAAATTGTATTACAAGTTATGAGAATTCTCTGTAATCTTAAATGGAAAGATCTTTCCCAATTTCTCATTGTACAAACAATAATATATCATAAACTTCGTTTTTAAAATTTAAGTGGCATGTGTACGTGATTGAAATGCTATTAGTTCTAAATGATGGGAATCTTTACAGAACATTTTTGAACGTTTAAATAATGGAATATCGGGTCTAGAACTAAAAGATGCCAAGAATTTCCTTAAAGTGCATGATGATGGCAATCCGAATGTAATGTATCGCAGTTCAGTTTTTGCTTTAAAAAAATTGCATGCTAAATTTATACGGCCGGTATTGCAAGCAGTTGTACGAAACAGTCAGCAATATCATATACAACTGAAGAAATTTCAAGTCCAGTACCTGAAGCTACACTGCTTGACAATTGGCTAAGGAATAATTACGTTTTTTGGAATAGTTAAGAATAGATAATAATTAAAAGAAACAGAACGAAATATATAGTTAGTAGGGAGAATTTGCCGTTATTATAAGTACAAAATAATACAGGTATTACTGCATTAATGAAGTAAAAACTTAAAAATAAAGAAAATAATCCGACTTAGATAATTTTCATACAGCACCAAAAAAAAAAAAAAAAGATCTAGGTCAGAATGATGGAGACATGAGTACCTTAGTATGATGTATGATTACCAGGGACACTGATGCACAATTTACATCTGTTTTCCATATTTCCCACTAATTATTGAGGAGTGCTTGGGGGATGTTTTCTCATTCCTCTGTCAATGCGGATTTGAGTTCTTGTACTGTTCTGGGAGGGACCGTTCTTCGCACAATACGTCTGCGAAGAGCCTCCCAGGCAAGTTCAATTTGATTTAAGTCGGGAAAGTAAGCAGACCACTGCATACAGAGAATATTCTCACTTTGCAGTGTGTCTGACACTTCAATGCTCCAGTATGGCCGTGTATCGTGATTCGTAAAGAGAAAATCTGGACCAATAGCCCCCCTAAAAAGACGAACATGGTCCAGCATAACATCTCTGCAATACATTCGCGACGTATCGCTTTCTTATTCAAAAATGTGAAGCTGTGTTCTGCCATTGTGCATGATGCCTGCCCACACCATGACGCCTGGGCCGTACCGATCACATTCGCAAACAAATTTTTGTACATAACGTGTTCCACGCTCTCTCCACAGTAGTTAGTGACCAGAATCACTTGTCACACTGAAACGAGATTCGTCAGAGAACATCACTCTAGACCAATTTTGATGATCCCACCAACATGTTCCTTACACCAACGTAATCTCTCTCGACGATGGCGTGGTTGAACTTGGATGCAACGTACGGACTTCCGTGCATACAAACCGACATTATTTACTCGCCGTGAGATGGTTCTTGCAGAAACATGCGTACCGGTAGCGGTTGTTAGATTTGCAGCTATTTGTCCAAGAGTGAAATTTCTGTTTCTTTTTGCCCCGAGGGCTACATAGCGATTCTCTGAAAATAAGGTGCTCCTACCACGACCCCCCGGCATGCTTTTGCAAAACATTTCCACCTTCAGAGGCCGTCTTTAACCGGGAGATGGCACTTTTTGATACACCCATTGCAGCAGCCACAGTGGTGACACTTTAACCTGCTTCCAGTAGTCCAACCGCCCATCCACGATCGTAGATACTCAAATGATGTCTTGCTGACATTTTACTCTTAAGTATTTCAAGAATCAAACAGAATTTCAGAGAAAAAACCTTTTTTTAACATCCAGCAGTATTTTTGTTGAAAACCAAACAGCGTGAATTTTCGTACGAATTTTGAGCGTGTATGCACTGTCTTTTATACAGATAATGAGTTTTGGTCTACCACGCCATCTGAACTTGAATTTATTTCCATTGGCCAGGTGGTTGAGGTACAAATTTGCATAAATCACTTGTTCCTTAGCAATTGTCACGCAGTGTACCTCAGGAATTACGAGTTGCTGTTCAACATTGGGACCTAAAGCTATCACGGTAAGCTTCTCCGTGTTTTTTTCCAGTTACATCTGGAAGTAGCTTTGTATCCCAGTGAATAACTACAAAATCTAAATTTAAAACTATGAAATTTGATTTTACTTCTCGAAGATTTTCTCTTGCTCTCTTAAGGAATGTACGATTGATCAAAAGGTCATTTGATTTAAATTTACTGCATCTACATAGACTGTTAATAAATGCACAGCATCTTTATTTCTAATATGGCATTTGTCTAACAGTGATGAAAGTTAAGCAAATATCAATAGTTGTCAAGTTTTTTTTGCTTTGTGGTAGACCAGATGTAGAAAAAAGTTTCAACAGGTTAGGATAGATACCCATTTCGGTTTCTAAATCCTGTGAATCGCAAGAAAAATTTGATGATGATAAAGGACTATTTACTGAATTAGAAGAAAATTAATTTAAAGTAGATTTTTACATTATTCCGATCAGGATTTTTTTTTAAATTTATATTTTAGATATGAAAAATACAGCATATTTTTATGTTAGAGTAATCGAGGATTTTTCGACATTTATATTTAAGAAATTAAAAATGGCATAAACATTTAGGTATATTTGTAACTAAAGAATAGGGAATTTAAAAATATAATTGCCATTCCTTATATCTATAGCATTGAAACCTAGCGCTCTATTTATATTAGTGTACATGTACCCTATGTAACATGTAAAATTTTACAGAATGAAAGTGAGAGAATGGTCTGTCTGGAAGCAGCAGCATCTATTGAGGTTCGAAATTACTTTAAATATAAAACGTAAGAATATTTTTATATAAAAATGAGAAAATCTGCAATTTTTTCTCCGAAACTCAAAAAGGGGGCCCTAGGGGCACGGTTTAATATTCATGGACAGACTTAAAATTTTGAAAGGATCACTTAGATCATTTATTTTTATAATGGAACAAATTGCGTCACGTAAAATATCACGATATATATATATATATATATATATATATATATATATATATATATATATATATATATATATATATATATATATATATATATATATATATATATATATATATATATATATATATATATATATATATATATATATATATATATATATATATATAGTGTGTGTGTGTATATATATATTGTATGTGTTTATTTATAATCATATTTGCATGTTTGTAATTAATTTGAAAACATAATCGAAACAGATAATTTGCGCGAATCGTAAACCATAGCAAATTTAAATACAATGCCCTTTAACTTTACGAGATTTATGATTTTATCAGCAACGCAAGAACGACGTAAAAAATGCACCCCTCATACTGAGAGCTAGATAAACGAAATTTTATCCGCACCTAATTGGGTCCGGAGGACGCATCGAAGAGCATGTCAGAACTAAAATGAAGTGCAGGGGAAGCCACCATTCGACCCCCTGTGATGGATGACCCCCTAAAAGGGGATGGATGGGGCACCACACCTAATCTTCATTTGATCCGATTAAAGGGCAGACCTCCGAAATGCGCACAATTTGAGCTAGACGTGCTATGAGGCTCGAACCTTAATGGATCAATCAGCGAGGGTGTCTCAGATAAGTACATGTACAATCCTTGGATTTGTTTGTCATTCTCCTGAAATCTTTGCAGATGAATTAAATGCATTAAATACAGCTATTCTGTTCATTTGTAGTCTCAAGATTTAGAAAATCTTTCTTAAACCTTTGGTCATGAAAGTACTACATTTCCTTTAACCAGTATTTTTACCAATTATGCAAACTACGACTTGTTAAAATTAGGATGCATTGTTACCTAGATTTGAATGTTTAGACATCAAAATATTTTTATTATTTCAGCTATCATATTTAATACTTCTTTCATTGGATGAGGACGTTTCATTTCTTTTTCTTTGTCTGTTCGTCGTTTTTCTTCCTCTTTTTTTTTGTTATTGTTTGTGTTACGAATAGTAAAATAATTATGATAAAAATAAACAGCGAAAAATGTTTTAGTTTCTTGCGTATTTCTCCCCTTTGTCTTTTTTAAAAAATAATTATAGTACAAAAAAGGTATTTTAACTAAAAATCAAGGTAACTTTGAGCCACAATATCTCTACTTTAAACAGCCCCATTCATGTTTTAATAGTTTTATCGTGTTTGTTAGTATAATCCTCACACATACGATAGCCAAAATCACTGATCGAATAACGCTCTGACGTCACCAACAATGAAACTCGCGCCCGAGCATGCGTGACAGCATTATTTCATTGTTGAAGCAACAAAAATTCAGTGAGTTATTTATTCTTTCATAATAATATTTTTTGGCAATGTATGAAATGCAAGGAAATGTTTTATTTTAATAAAGCTGAACTAAATCGGGTAACTTAACTGTTGATATTTGCTGAAGTTTAGGGTTCATCCACTGAAGTTAAGGTTAAAATTTCAACCATCAAAATATCACCAAATGACAAATTGCTTCATTCAAGTGTAGAAGCCCGTCATACCTTGACACAAGTTATTTTCAAGTACGAAAGTAAAACTCCTTTAATATTGTATAGTTTTTCAAGGGGGGGGGGAGGGGACAGCATTGGCTCATAACATTCTTTTTATCCAGGTTGCCCACATTTTCGCGGTCCATTTGCTAACTTCTAAACTCGTGAGAGATAAGCACATAATTCGAGTTGGAAATATGTTTTAAATTGAGTAAGTATTGTAATATATGCAGTTTTAGTCAATAGATGTACTTTTGTGAAAATTACGAACCCTACATTTTTGTTACAGTTTCCGATATTGAGTATTTTTTATTATTATTTTATGTTCAATTTCTCACATGCATAAACAAAGTAATTCCTTCTTCTGTAAATAAAATGGAATGAGTTATAAAGATTTGGAAATCACTATTTTAGACGATTTGTTCATCGTCAGTAAGAGCTCTAAGAGGTCACATGCAAATTAATATCATTTCTAGGGCTCGACCGATGGCATTTTTTGGCCGATGGGCCGATGCCGATTGTTGGCCGATTGTTCAAAGGTGGCCGATGGCCGATTGTTTTCCTCCAAATGGCCGATAGCCGATGCTATTGGCCGATGGCAAAAAAAAAAAAAAATCTAACAGAAAAAAATTGATAAGATTGTCAGGGATTTAAAGGATCATTGATTCATTTCACTTTACTTCCTTTCAACGAATAAGGAATTGTAATCCCCCCCCCCAAAAAAAAATCAGATTTCCACCTTAATTTTTATTTTACGATCATCCAATTTAAACTTCACAAGTTTTTTCGGCGCACATGTACATGCAAATGTACTTAAGAACACATAGATGACTGAAATATCCATTTTGAACGTCTCCTTAGTAAATTATCGCAAATTCTCTTGCGATGTCTTCATGCGCGTCAACTTACCTCACTCAAAAACGTTATGAAATAGTAAGTTGGAAACTCATACGTACGTAGTATGATCTAAAAGTTTGAGGACAAGTTGTATAAAAATTTACCGTGAATAGTTCACATTACCGAAGTACATCTATCTACAAAATAGTCACCTTGAACGAATATGCACTTCTGCCAACGTTCGTATAGCTTTTAGAAAGACTCCTGGAAAACATTTATCGCAACCTCCTGCAAGGATTCTTGCGCTGCTGCTTTAACTTCATCGTGGGGAAGAAGGCGACTTTCATGTTGAGGATGCACGGTTCGATTGGTCAATACTCTGATAAGACAAACAAATAACATAACGTTTCGTCGGACTTAGCTCCGTGTGACTTTTACGTGTTCCCAGCAAAAAAAAAAAAAAAAAACATTTGCATGGACGCCGCTTTCTTCCGTCAGGAGAAGATAAAGTTGCATCACAGAAGTTAGCGAAAAATGGCTTCCAGGAGTGTTTCCAAAAGTTATACGAACACTGGCAGAAGTACATAGTCCCTCCAGATGACATTTTGAAGGTGGATGTGCTTCGGTAATGTGAACTATTCTGGATAAGGTTTTATACAGCTTGTCCCCCGAACTTTTGGATCGTACTACGTACAATATGTACAGGGTGTAGTTATCCTTCTCCTTTTTTGACTGCTGTATGATGGAAGACAAAAAACAACAGTCCAAAAAAAGGAAGAAAAACAAAGAGACTGTTTAATAAACAATTAATTTTTTTTAAATTGAACATATAACTAAGATTTCAGTAATATTGTAATAATGTATGGATTTAGGTAAACTAAACATAGTTAAAAAATATTAAATTATGTTGTTTAATCATTCAAAAAAAAAAAAAATTAAGAATAAAACTATGAAACCGTCAACAAATTACGCAATTAAAGTGGAAAGATTGCACGTAGACATTTTTTAGTCATCAAATTAAACAAAAAAGGTAACAGATAAAGTACAATATTAAATCATAATAGGAATATTTTTATACTTATTTAAAATTTATGAGTAGAAAAGTTTGTATTTTTCATAAAATGTATAACAGTGACATAAATTTTGCGGAAAAAAGAAATAGCCATGAAAACAGCGAGATTCTTAAAACGCAGCTACAATAAACAAACTCAATATTTACACCACCAAGTTAATAACTGAATACATATACTACTTGATCTGATGTTTGCACACGTAATATTGAACAATTTGATTGTTTAATCTTTTATGAAGCACTACAAACATGTTCAAATTAAGTTTTTCAATTTAACAATAATTTTCTGAAATTTAAAAATTTGCTCAATGAAAATCCTTGAAACTTTTCTATAACATATTATTAAACATATGATGGAAACGAAAATAACTTATTCATTGATTTTAAATAAATACATAAAAATAGTTAGTTACAACAGAAAAAAAAAATCAATCGCTATTAATGATGCAAAAAAGATGACGCATTACAAAATATAGGTGAAACAAGTATAAGAAATACGCAAAATGACATTTCTTGACCAAACTAAAGAATCGCTAAATATTTAAGAAATGCTTGAAACGACGAGAGTGTGTTAGGGGGGTCTCCCTCTGATTTTGGAGTAACTTAAAACGTTAAACTTCGGCCCCAACTTCGGCTTCATTTTTTTAGTACAGAACCGCTACCACCAACGCCTCGGAAGAGTTTCTGAATCTACTTCAGCACTTCCGAAGAAAAAAAATCAAAACTCCCTTTGTTTTCCGAATTATGTCACCATTCAAAACGTCTTTAATCAATTTCTTACATCTATGCTCTAAATTCTTCCTAAACAATAGACAAAGCTTGAAAAAAAATCTCTAATTTAATGAATGGTGTTAGTTTTAAGCAACTCAGAAGTACAACTAGAGTTTAATTTCCGAAATTGAGGGAGTGGGAGGAGGGACACGCAAGTGTTCTCGGAAATACAAAAAATAGTCGTAAAAAATAGAGTTCAAAATAATTATAAACATTCAGCAGAAAAATCCTTTTAGAACTTGCACCCGAGTTTGTTTTGACGTGCAGTGGCGGATTTAATATATAGCATAAGTTGCAATTGCGCGACAGGCCCCATAACCGTAGGGGCACCGCAGGAGTTACAAATAAATGCTTATGGTAAATGTTTACAACTTCTGTGATAGAGAAATAGGGCCCCAAAATGTATTTCGATGGGCCCCAAACTTGTAGCTCCGCCGAAGCGATACAGAAAAGACTGCATCACTGTGGTTCATATTATAAATATCGAAATATTAAAAGTTATCGTCGGTTCAACGGGAATCTAACAAAATGAAACAAAACCGGTTTCGCCATCTCATATTTGTTTCCATGGTCTCCATTTCTGCAATACATCACCAAATGATCATCAGTCTGAGACGCTATGTTAGTTTTGCATTGAAATAAGTAATTAATAGCCACAAAATATCAGTTAATAGGCTTTTTAGAACACCCGATCGAAAACAAAAAGGGAAGTGCACAACTGGAGCGTGCGCACATCCAACATGCGAAAATTTAGCCTTCTACAGCTTACTATTTTTGAGTTATGACTTATGAGAGATACATACGTACATCCAGCCGCAAGAAACAACGCAATAATTAACTTGTTTGGTACCTGAATGCAGTATTAAAATCTCATTCAGGGGTGACTAAAATAGAAATTCATACTGAAATTTAAGTAAACAATTTTGTATGAAAACAATAACTCCTTTTACTTTGTATTAAAAAGTAAAACAACAAAGGTCCTTTTTTTTCAAAAACATTGGCCAATTCCATCAGCTTTTCGATGTTTTTAAGGCCGATGGGGCCGATGTTTCCTGCAAGTTAGCATCGGCTGCCGATGCCGATGGCTAAATTGTTGAACCATCGGCGCCCCGATGCATCGGTCGAGTCCAAATCATTTCCCATTTGATTTGCCTCGAATATCCAACAGATGATAAATTTTAACTAATTATCCCTATTTACTTTGAATTGCTCTTACACAGTCGGTTTAAATATACAAAAGAGAGTTTTTAGTATCTATGTTAAGGTGTTCTAATATTTTTTATTGAGTGTATTTAATAGAACGAACGTATTGTACAAAATTTTAGATTATTTAGATTTTATAGACAATCATAAAAATTTATCTATAAACTCAAACAGTATAACTTTTTACTTTCTTGCAAGATTTAAAGTAGTTCTTTTGATTAGAACGAACTATAGGTAATTTACCCGTTGGTTTAAAAATATGCATTGGGTCACAATCGGCATTTACCCTTTGTTGCGGCTTGCAACATTATCAACAGATCAAAAATTGGTCTTCATTGATTTAAAAAATTCTTTTACTTTTTTTAACGCGGAAACATTCCGAATTCATCGTTGAAAGTTCTAAATATTATCCGGATATATAGTTTTTAAATAGATCATTTCTAACCCAATTTTAATTGCAAGAACAACTTTTGAGAAGTTTCTTCACAAGTTGACACGATAAAAACTTGCAGAATCGCAATATTGTTTTACTGGTTCATTCACATGCCAACATTCTAAGTGTTAAGCCTTGCAAATAGTTTACATAAAGTTATGTTTGAGTCGCGTGTGTCGGCATCACTGTTGTCAAGGCAACAATAGCTTTGATTTAAACTTGCTGGTTCGGAAGATTGGGAGAGCAGAGTTTGCAATGTTGAAAGAGCAAATAAAATTATTATCCTGTTAACCTTTAATCTATGGAGTCTAGTCTTTTGCAAGTATTTTTAAGTATATCTACAGGTATTTAGTATAATTTCAATTTGCAACACTAAGTTTAGAAAATGCTCTGGTAGAAAATTTACCCAGCCAGTTGCACAAGCATGTAGCTGAACCTTGCAATTTGAGTTTCGTTCCTTCGATCATTTAAATCGAGCTATCGAAACCAACTTCTGAAACAGTCTTGCAAATATAAATTCGTGAGGTTCGAAAAAGTTAGTAAATGTGCTAAAAGCAAATCATGTGATTTATTCAGAGAAAGGCAGAATTATAAGAATATGCTTCCAAGTTGGACTTTGCGAAAAGTTGATACATGAAATACCATTTGTGAGGGATTGTTGAAAATAGTGAAAAAAAGTTGCCTAATGAAAAGCTCATCTCTACCTCAGACTTAACAAATAAATAAATTTCGTGCAAAACGTCGTGACTTCAGAGAGCCCTAACTATAACTGAATTCAGATGATTGCATTGATTCATTTGATAAACTCTTATATATACATAGTTTATCAATTACGAAAGTTATGAAAGTAAAGTTCTTTCTCCGAATGAAGCGGCCGAAGCTGAAGAGTTTTAATTTCATCTTTACTTTGTCAAACGTAGTAATTTTGCGATTTTCTCGACTTTTTGTGAAAACATTTTATTTAGGGTGTTGTTATTATTAGTTTTTAATCTTTCATATAAAACAATGAATTTCCTTGTTATTCTGAATAATAAGTATCTTTGAACTGTGCAAACAAAACCTAAATACAATCAAATCCAAAAAGAATGTATGCTCAAATCCTTCAACAAAACTCTGGTGAAATGATGTTACGTAATTTGTACAAACAAAATATGTTTACACAAAAGTTAAAAGGGAAGAATTTTTCCTTAAAATGTCTACCATCAACTTTTTGAAGTGATAACTTCTTATGGGAGGGTAAACCGATTTGTAATATAACGCGCGTAATGGCGCAACTCTCGTCTGGCATTCCTTTCGTTCGCGCATACGAAAGAAGCGCGCATAGTAGGGGAAATTTTGTTTCTTTACTCTTTGGGTCAGCTTTAAGCGTTAAGTGATAGTAGAAAAAATAATGAAACTAACAGAAGATGGATGATCGTCGCAACATAGCACAATCTCCTATATTCAAAACAGCATTTAATCATTAAATTTATTTTCAAAACAAAACCATTTTTGCGATTAGTTATACTAAAAATATCTCGCTTCATTTAGGGTTTTGAACTGTGATAAGGTGTACATATTTTAAACGAACTTCATCCCCGCAGACTCCGCAACGCGGGTTTGGGGACGCCAAGAACCCAAAAATAATAAAGAAACATTTAGTATTTTTGTCGACGCGTCATTTAATCTATTAACGATATTGGTGAAATATGTACAGTGGAATGTCTCAATGAAGTAAAGCAACAAATTATTATTGCCAACATATATATATCTCCAAACAAAAGTATTTCAAGTATTATTCAATTTATTCATAAACAGCTTTAAATTATACACAAGAAGGTTCTGCTTTAGCTAATGAAGATTATTATGCGATTCCTTTAATTTTAACCGGAGATTTTAATGTTAATTTTGCTTTTGATCGAGCTAAAAATTTAGTATCGTTTGTACAATCCAAATTACAATTAAAAACGATTAATAAGCCAGAAGAAGCCACTACAAGTCACAGAACTGTACTTGATGCAGTCTTTGCAAGATTTTTAGCTAACATACAATGCAAAAATTTCTTTGCTTATTATAGCTACCATAAGCCAATTGTTACTTTCATAGGAATAAATAATGATAATAATTTAATCCTATGAAAGTACGCTTCTGCCGAGCGTACCGTGACGCACTTTTTTTATTTTAATTTTGCTTTTATTTGAGCTTAACATTGTTTCAAGACGGTTTATACCATTTTTATACCCTGTATTTAATTTTAAATGTTTTGTTTATTTTAGCAGAAATGTTGACTTTGTTGCAAGCATATTTCTTTCATTTATGACTTCTAGTTAAACATCAGATAGAACGACTTTAAGACTTGATGACAGTGTGCATTGGTTGCCATGATAAAATACTTGAAGGGTGAAACTTCTGCTTTTCCGGCGTTTTCCAAATGGTAACATCACTTATATTGGATATCATCTGAACGTATCTACATGTTAAAGCGGGTATGAAAGTAGTGCTACACCAGTATTGAACTTTTAAAAATGTAATGTGAAATTCCAATTTGACGATTTTTAGCCAATTTTAGAATTTTTTAAAAATTTTATATTTGTATAGGTTAATGTATATGTGCGTGTGGGAAAACTAATCAGCAATGCAACTGGTGAATTTTTTCTTAAATCATGATACTCACTAAACCACAGTTCGCTGATCAGTTCAACTTTTGTTTGGCGCCTGAAACAGCATGTGCCTGAATATAGATGAATTATGTATAGGTGAAACAGTTCTTAATTCCATTATAGTTAAGGACATTAGGTAAAACTCCTTAATTCCATTATAATTAAGAACAATAAGAAAAATTATCGTTAAGTCGATTATAAATATGTATAATGAGTGAAGTCCTCAACGAACTAAATAACAGTTCGTTGGAACAGTTCATCTGCAGTTAGGCATCTGAAACAGCATAAAAATATCTCAGTTAAGCTTTTCTTACGTTGTTTCCAAGTTTTGAGCCACGTATGACAAACGTCCATGTAGCCATTGCTTTCGCAATCCATCTCCATCCATGGTCGTTGGTTATGGTTCTCAATTCACCTACAGCCACAAGGGGCTCAATATTTCTGCTTGGAGGAGATTCTCCCCTACTGGGCTCTTTTAGGGGGGTTAAAGGCTGTGGTCAGGGTGGCTACAGACGCAATAACACTAAAGGTCGATAGGGCGAGAAGATGGATGGCATAACGACAGCTTGCCGAGTGCGCTGCTAGATTCGATTATTGACAAGGCAATACTGAATCCGATTGAGCGCGGAAAAGCTTTCAAACTAGAGTGTGTAAGGATATACGATAGAAATATTTGGGGAAGAAAAACGACTGACGCGTTTTTTCGCGTGTTTTATTCCGAAATAAATACTTCATCTATATAACCGCGAAGTGTGTTGCGTTCATGTTTCGGATGATTGTGGTGCGGTATTGGTTCGGTCATGAATCAGCGTTTATTTACATCTGGCGCGGTAACGTTCACTTGTATCAATCATCCGCCGAATACATTTTGAATCTTTCAAATAGGGTTTTGGATAAAATTCATTTAGGTGCGGTTGGAAATAATGTTATAAATAATAAGTCGAACTTTGTTTTAGCTCAAAAGATGGAATTTAGACTTGATTATAAATATATTTAAAAAAATCCACTTTTATTACTTTTTTTTAATCTAAAAATTTATTCAACTGTGCATTAAAATTAAAACTAAAGCACATTATTTAATGCTCTATTCCAGCCAAAAAAAAAAACCTACGTATATAAATGCGAAGAGGGTTGTATTTATGATTTTGAAAGATTGCGATTATAGGAATTTTTGCTTCTTGCGTGCACTGACGTTTAATTAAGTCTGTATGTAAAATACCTAATTGTCTAATAAATAAGTCTCATTGTTTGAAAAAAAAACATTTCACTAGTATGGGACATGAAGTTATGGGCAAATATTTCAAAACAAAATTCAGTTACAGAACCTGAACTTAGCTTTGATGGTAATGAATGAAAGTAAACTAATATGTTAAATCAGGGGTTCTCATACTTTTTCGCCTTGCGGTACCTAATCCATATCTGTTATGTAAACAACCAATAAGTCGTTATTTGCAGGAGCGTTTTCCCACACCTGCGCACAGTTCGTGCTTATATGTGCAGCATATGCAGCGTAGGATCATATCCACTTCTCAAATGTTCCAGTGTTACATTATAAAGACACCAGAATATTAATAAGGCGAGCTATATGGTCCTACTTTACAGCTATCTAATTCTCTAGGTTATCAATTCTCGGGAAAAAATGACGGCACAGAGCGACATTTTTTCTTTTTGAATTCGTCAACTACATCATATGGGTTTCAAGAACAGTATGCAACTTTTTTTTCTTTTTTAATTAAACTTCTGAGAACCATGTAGAAACAAAATTTACCATGATGTAAGATCAGTTTGTTTTGACATCACTCTTCTGCAACAACTTTTACTACACTGTTGCCTGGTAGTTAAAAATAGCTTACCTAATGATAACGCTTTATCATCGGCTAGGTTTTTTGATGACGAAGAAAAGGGATCTAGTAAAGTTTTGTTATACTGTATCAAAAAATAGAGGATTTCCTTACAGGTTAACCGGGACGTATTTGGCGCTGTCACCTCACATATATTGATACCAGCATCCCTCACCTCTTCCTACGGCATCTTAGGTGCCGCGGCACCCAGTTTCAGAACCTCTGTATTAAATCATTCTTTTAAATTAAACTTTTTATTCAACTACAATTTGAAGACAAAACTAGCTCATTTTTTCTCATGTTTTTATCTAAAGTAATTAGTTCTTCCTTACTAACATTTAAAGCGAACGGATGTAAGTACAGTGGTGGTAAAAAAAATTGCATCACCCGCGCCGCAAAGGAGAGGAATTTCATCCCGACTGCATTCGACACACAGTCAAGCATCCCGTAGCCCAGATGATTTGGGGATGTATTTCTGATCAAGGAGTTGGTAGGCTTCACTTTGTGCAAGGAACAGTAAACGCTCAGGTGTATATTGGCATTTTGGAGGAGAAATTGCTTCCTACTATCCGGGATCACTTTACTTCAGTTCCAAACGTCATTTCCCAAGATGATTCTGCTCCGTGCCATAAGGAAAAGCTGGTAAGTAACAATTTAAAAACCTTCGTCCTGCCATTAAACTTAAATTTACCTGGGGTTAAGTAATTTTTTTTCTCTAAACTCACACGCAGGTTCAGAAATGGAAAAATGAGCATGGGGTCAATAGTTTGCCTTGGCCCGGAAACAGCCTCGATCTACGTATACAATTACCGGATTCCTGCTGTTAAATGTTTATTTCAAAGGTTTTTCAGAATTTCACTTACATTCATCGTTAATCGGTCGACCAAAACTTCTCGCATAATCCCATTGTTGTGAAAATGCGAGGGTGATGCAATTTTTTTTTATTTTTAACCAGCACTGTATGTCTGTATTTCGGATCTTTAAGACAATGTCTGTATTTCCCATACTGCCAACACCATTCGACGGATTTTTTAAAGCTTCGTATAAATTAATTTCAAGTAGCAGAATCTGTACTTCGAAGCCTGTTTTCAAAACTTATTTTGTTTTTGAATTTGAGCAAACTTTTCACACAAGTTTGCTAATACGGATGCAAAAACAAATCTATTGTTCTAAATATTTTAACCATTTGAAAGCTTAGATCTTCATATGTAAAATGACATCTGTTTGAAGCTTCTTGACCATTAGAACAGTTGGTGGAATCCACTAGCATATGCATTAAGGTGGTTCAAAAATATATGTAAAAAAAAAGTTTATCTAGATATCGGGACATCCCTCAATATTTTTAGACTTAAGTATAGCAATATACTGGAAGAATTTTAGCTTTCTATTTCAATTGAAAAAAGGTACTCCCCCTCCTCCAAACTTCATAAGTATGGGGAGGGGGGGGGGTTGAAAAGTTTATTGAACTGAAAAAACAATGCTACGTATTATAATATACACTACTAATATCCATATACATTGCAATAAAATAATTATTTACAAAAAAGAGCTGGGAAGTTAAATGTTTCTAAATTTGTGGCATTTTCTATGCTACCGCTAATGCTAAATTAAGGGGTCATTGAGCACCCTCTTAAAATTTTTAAAATTTGAGTAAGAAGCTAAAATTTTTACAGCATAATACTATTAGTAAGTCTAAAAAAAATAGGGGGTGTCCTGGACTCTAGCTGGAAAAAAGTTTTTCTGAACCACCCTAATATGTATGACGAAGGTAAAGTGTGTTTCATTCATGTTTTGGATAACTGCAAAATGGTACTGATTCAGTCATGCGTTTAATTAGAGTGTCTGAGGTGCGTAAAGTATATATTGATCATTCATGAAATATATTTTTGTCATGTCTGATCTGAATTTGTTTGCAAATAAACAAAACAAATTAAGTTTTGTTTTATCGTTTATTCTTTATGTTTGGTTCATTTTTTTTAAAGTACATTTGAAGAACTTGTTTTCAAGTGGTGCTCTTTTTTCCATTAAAAAGAAAGAAAAAACGTGATTTTGTTACAATATAAGATTTAATATTGACATGAGGGAAAAATTAATTTTCCCCTGTAACCTACGTATGATAATAACCCGAAATTAGTATTAATTAGTAAAATTAAAAAATATATATATATATATATATATATATATATATATTCGGTAAAGTGCGTCTTTTTTGTGACATCTGTACTTATTTATGCAAATACGAATGTATGTGCAACCTAACAACATATTTTGAACAGCAACGGGTCAATTCTGACAAAAATTTCTGGACGCCGTCATTATGTTATGTGCACGTTTGAACGAACTACTGTTAAAGCTTTACCACGGGGTGTTTGGTGGATAAACTAACTGGAAGTGGAAACAGACCCACCTAATTTTGTAATTTCTAGAATCAGCGAGGATGTGCAAGCAGTCACGTTTTTCTACTGCTCGCTTGTTCTCGCTGATCTTATCTAATACAAAATGAAGTGTTCTGTTTCCGCTTCCAGTTCCTCCATCATCTCTCTCTGGCACAGTTATAACAGATTACTAATGTTTGAAAATAAACGTCCTTTATTTATCATATCAGTTGATTAAGAGATCAGTCAGTTTGGCGTTTATCTGACGGGTTGGCGAATTTAGTTTCGTAGTCCTTATCACTGAAAATCTCCAATTAATTTTTAGGACGTTAAATATGTGTATTGTTTATTAAGCACAGGAAAGAAAATCTATGCGGTGAGCACATCATTATTTTTATCTATTTTATTTTTTAAAAATAATTTTACTTTAATTAATACAAATCGTACATTATCTCATTTTACTATGAAATATCCTAAATCTTGCATTGTACAGTTTATTTTTAAATTGAATTCGTCAGTTTTTAAAACTACCTTTACATTAAACAATGTGTTTCTCTCATTAATTATTAAATAGCCTTGATTTACTTTTTTTTTCAAAGCAGCATGATAAAGCCTTTGAAGAAACGGTTTTGAAATTTGTGCAATATCAATTACTTTCACCGATAGATTCGTAAATTTTTCCTTAAGACAAAAATTAAACCTACGCTCTGACCGTATTTTGTCCCTGTCTTAATTTAAACATTGACCAAAGCTATTATTGACCAAAGCTTTCGAAAAAAATTCACTAACTAAAACGACCACTTCAAGTAAAGAAATGCTCTTGTATTTTATTCCAGAATTACTTCGGCAGTATCACATTAATCTAAATCTTCTCACTGCATATATGCCAATAACAGAACAATTCAAGCTTCGAAAGGAAATTCCAGTCAAAAACTGGAGCGGCGTCCGTCGAACGCCGACATCGAATTGAATTTCTTTATAAAGAAGCTCCTTTTTAGGCAACTAAATGACTTCCTTTCTTCCTTGAAAATCTGGTTAATGATTCAGCATCCACCCAATGCTGCTCCTACGCCACAAAGAAACAGAGAAAAAGAAATCCAAGCCCAAATCAAAAGCCAGAGAAGCTCGAAAACAAATGATGGGAGTCAAGAACTCACGTAAAATGAAAGTGAGAAGGGGAAAAAATCGTCGCGAATCTTTAAGGCGGTCGTGGCAATTAAGTTGTAGCCACGAAAGGGGCGGGACTACTCCCCTTTTCACCCTTTAAGTGATGGATGCTTTGCGGTGCAACCTTTAATTAAACAATTACTGAGCTCTTCAGATCGCAGCCAAACGTCGATGATTCTATGGGTGTTAACGGTTTTATTCTTGGCATTGAGGACGTAGAGAATCCTTGTCCTGGTGCTCTAGTTGATGTTCGTAAGGGAAATAACCGTGAGTATAAAATGCAGATTCCCCAGTATTGTAAATGTTCGTGATTCTTGACTGATAGAAAGATGTTAAAGAAAGCGCTGAATTTAATAGTTTACGTAGTAAAATTGCGATGCATTTGGTGTAGTGTAGTGAAATTAAAACGTATTGTGCGATACAAACATTCGCAAATTTATACATGTAATGGAACCAATTAGGTAGTTTTTTTAAAAAAGGCAAGGAGAGTCAGTGAAAATTAAAAAAAAAAGCGGTGTCCGAGTCGGCATGTGTTTCTAACTACTCTGACTCCGAATTTTTTCCCCCAAAATCAGTTCGACTCCGACTCTTCGACTCCAACTCCACAGGCCTGATTTATATTGTATTCTGTTCCACCGTGTTGCTTTCCTCAAATGACTTTTCATCAAAAAGCTCACACTTCTTTGCATTGAAAAAGGTGTTCATCGAAACACGTGTTTGCAGTATTTTGCAATTTTTGTGCATTAAAACGTTTGTAATTCATTCATTTAATCCTTCATTTGGTATTTTATTGGTTTGTAAATCCTGCAGGTTTGTAAGTCCTAAAAGTTTGAGAAAAACTATTTTACATACATTATTTATGGCGACAATAGTGTCCCATTTCGGAAATTTGAAAAAAAAAAAAAAAAAAAAACATAATGACTGTTGACTTAAAATCTTTGTTTAATGCTCTTTCTTGGCACAAAACTCGCCATAGATAGTTTACATAAGTGATACACGGTGGCATATAAACAATCTAATCAAAAGTGGTAAATAATTAAAATTTCATAATTTTGAAAAATCAATTTTCAAACTTTAACTCCACCTACATTAATTCAGACTATATAAATTAGCCAGAAAATATAACACTATAAATGTTTTGCGCAAACTGTAGTTTTTGAGAGTAAATCACTTGAAAATAATATTGCGTGAAACTTTGATTTTCTCTAATACTCGGTATGAGTATGTGCGAGTGTGTTTTGAGTTGTGCCGCAATAAACAAAAGGAATACTTGGCTGCTTGTCTTTTTACGAGTTAAATTACTTAAATTTTCGTAAAATACGAAAATTTTGTTAATTGCACAGTAAATTTTTTTCCATTTCTGCAGGGTGATCCTAAATTGTTTTTACAAATTAAGAGGGGTAATAATACCCATCCAGACGACCAAAAGTTACATAGGAACATAGAATCGCATTCCATTCTGAGAGGACGAAAAGAAAAAAATAGATACGGATCCTGCGAGATGAAGCAATAGAAATAATCGACTCTAACATCATTTTGTACCTGCCTACGTAGCTAGGACTACCAAGAATTTATCGCATGCTAATTTCCACTGAGAAGAAGCAGTATTTTTCTCTTAGTTGGTACTGAAGAAGGCAATCAGAGCAAACGTTGGTCTTTAAAAACGGCACAACCAATGTCACCTGTGCAACGACAACAGTTTTGAATTAAACTAAAATATTTTGTGTCTTTTTATCTCCTGTCACTGCTTTTTTCCACTAAAATGTTCTCCAATTATTTAGTAACAGTTTATTTAGTAAAAAATAATAATATACAATTTTTAATTTATTATCAATAAATCTATATTATAAATGCGTTAATAACTGTGTATGCTGACACTGTTTTTTAAAACGCATTATATCCTCTCTTAACACTAGTAGCATAAAGTGGAGAAAGGACCTGTTCACATCTGCACCGGAAGCTGTGTTTCTTAGTGTCCATTGAAACACTTTTCTCTAAACAAACCTTTGACAAACTCTAACTTTTCGACTAACGTGCAAAAATAATGAATTCTTTGTTCAATAAAATTTTTTATTCAAACAGTGTCATCAATCTATCTGAATGTTCATTTAATGGTTTACAATAATAAAGTTTGCCTCATTAATTATAATAAAATGTGTTTTCACGGTGAGAAGATAGAGTTGAAATAACGTGCAACATCTGCTAAAACAGAAACACGAAATGGTTCATTCCTCGAAAAGTTTTGCGAGGCGTAAGGACTGGTACTATCATTAATTGAGAATTTTTCAAGATTTTTTGCTTCAAGTTATCATAGTAAAATATGTCTGCCTTAGCCCTAGCTATAGGGCGGTAACTTACTGAATATACCACTTTCACTTGTGCCTCATGTTCCCCTTGTAGTTAGTTAAACTTAATCCATTGAAAACTAGTGAAATAAAAAAATATTAAATTAAAAAAAACCCGACTGCGCAAAAACCAAAAAAACTAAATCGAAAAATATATAAGTCCAGTAGTTTAGAATGTTATTAAGTACTACTGAATAACTACACCGATGAAATAGTTTTTTAACCGTACACAGACAAGACAAATCATAAATTCAAGAGCAGAATAGAAGGATCAACAGTCGTGGCCCATTCCTTTCTGATTCAAGGAACCCCGTAAAATTTGGATGAGCCCCGATTGTTGATCATTCTATTCTGCTTTTGAATTTATGATTTGTCTTATCTGTGTACGGTTAAAAAACTATTTCAACGGTGTAGTTATTCAGTAGTACTTAATAACATACTAAACTACTGGGCTTATACATTTTTCTTTTTAGTTTTTTTGGTTTTTACGCAGTCGGGTTTTTTGTTTTTATTTAATAATTTTTTATTTGACACTTCTTAATTAATTTTCATTGACTTAGTTATTATGATTATGATACGGTACATTTCGCAATCTTGTTATTTCATTGAGAGAGTTCGTTTGTATCGTGAGGTCTATTAAGTAACTTGCGTGGTCTAAACTACTGATAATTAGTCCCTCTAGGATCCTAACTCCGCTTAAAGTTACACGTGCTTGATCTTCGGCAAAAACGCGCGAACTTAATTCAACCACAGACGCGAAATCGGAAACGTCCGCCAGTTAAATCTTTCTCGCAAAACTAAAAAAGCTTGTCGAGAAAGTACACGTCGCGAAACTCAGTCCCTTGAATCAAGGTAAAACCAAATGCAACATGTTAGAGATGAAAATCGAATAGACTTTCTTTCTTTTGGTGATTATTGCACGGGTTTATTTTGATGAGGACTACAATCTGAGTGTCTTGCCTTCGTTATGCATAATATACTTTTTATTACACTATAGAATTCAAATAAAGAACACATGAAAGAATTTACATCAGAAAGAGGGGAAAGTACATCCGGAGCGAGAGTGTCTTGTCCTACCGCCTCTAGTAGGAGAAGCAATCGCTTAGACCGCTCTGCCACTGAGATTCCAATTAGTAGACTTAGTAAACAAAAAAATTCAGGCAGCGAAAACTACCTGCATTTGTCGCACGCAGGTAGCGTGCGACACAGTGTGCAACACCAAACGTGCGCCGATTCCAAACTGACAAAATATGGCAACTGGTTGTTGATATGGTGAATTTTGATTATTGTCATGTGTTTAGTGACACTCCCAAGGTTATGACAAATCTATTGACGTAAGAATTACCAAAATTGACCGAGGCGTTTAACCCCTAGAACGCCACATAGGAACGGACATACATACATAGACTGATATGCACATTACCCTCCTTTGCACCGCGCGCGTGCAGTCGGGTAAAAAGATGAATCATGCGAGTCTTACCACACTCAAGAGATCATGTCCGCAATATGATGAGTTAATTTTTTTTTTAGAAAAATCGGAAATTTTGCCATTCAGTATTTAAAAAAAACGCATTTAGTTTGAATTTTATGAAGTAGCTTTTTTCTTACACCTGGACCCTAGAGCGGTGTTCAAGAACTTTATATTTCAACTCATGTGAAATAGTCTAGGTGTCTGTGCCCCCCCTCTCCAATAATGTGATGTTGTGCATCACATGACTTCATTTTACGCTAATTTAATGATAATAGTGCCTTGGACTTGGAGTAAGCAAAGAAGCACTTTACATATTTTCACCCCAAGTTTATTTCGAGCCGAAGCAAAAATAAAAACGTTTCATTCAGATTCATTTTCCCAATATTGGCAATTTTAATGTGATTTAATGGTTAACTCTCTAAATATCGCCAAAAGTGGAAAAATTAAAACCAAATTTTAAAAAATAAAAAAAAACCGCCAAATTTGTCGCCAAGTTGGCGACAAAACGGCGACCAAAAGCTTGGCGATACATCGCCAAGTGTTTGCCAAATTATAACACCACTTGAGTTTGCATTGAAATCAACAGTGATTTCCCCCCCAAAAGGTGTAAAAGACCCCCTTCCGAACATCCGAATGCAACCAAAAAGGGAGATGCACAACTAGATCCCACTAGGAGTCTACGTACCAAAATTTCAATTTTCTTGGACATACCGTTCTTGAGTTATGCGACATACATACATACGTACATACAAACGTCACGAGAAAACTCGTTGTAATTAATTCGGGAATCGTCAAAATGGATATTTCGCATGTCTATACGTTCTTAGGCACTTATCCACGTGTGGTCGAGTCGAAATGAATTCTCAACTTTCATTCGTGGTTCAGTAAAATGGAAATTAAGGCCGATTTTATAGTGAAAATTTTTTCGCGAATACAATACTTCCATTTTTGTAAAATGAAGTAAAAAAGATGGAAAAGTTGAGAACAATGCTGTAAACCGCAAGGAAATCAGAATATGCTTAATGCTATTGCTGAAAGATGACTTTATAACAAAGATCGCAAACTATACCTCATCTCATTTTGACATAATCTGAAAATAGATATAAATTAATTTAAACGCATATATAGTACAAATCTTTTCAAACCCAATCAAAATGGTGAGAAAAGAAATGAAACACAAACTATACCTCGAGAAAAAAATGTCAATTAGTGTAATAAACTTACACATTATGAAGAAAAATCTCGTTCCTATTTCGCCTCACATTCGTAACAGACACAAGTTACTCAATTTGAGAAAAAAGCAATAACCTTCACTTCGCACCGGCTTGTGATTTATGTGGAACGCCCCCCCCCCTTTACATCACAACTTATTGGCTCCTAGGTGGCGAGACGTCGAAATTTACCGATTTCTAACTTTTATCAAAGTTTAAGGGAATCCTAGCAGTGGCTTGCGTTACCGTTTCGTATAGGTGAAATAAAAAAAAAAAAAAGGACCCGAGCGAGTGAGTGAAAAAGAGTTGCAGACATTTTCATTTTCTTCCGGCCGTTGTTGCGATTCAAATCCTCTCCAGCTATAAATTCATTATTAGTTTTTGCTCCCGTAGGGCGTTCACGTGGGATAGATAAAAAATACATACATAAAAAAAGTTTTTTATTGAATTTTTTTTTCTTATCCTTTCTTTTCGCGAAGAGAGGTTGTACCAGGTTTAATTAAATTACTGCTGCATCTCTATGGAAAGAAGATAATCAAGGGTGCTAAACGGGAGGGACGCCGCTTTTGCTGTTATTAAGCTGCGCGCCCTTATAGGGCGAAACGGCAGGGAGAAATTGACTCCCTGAAGATAGGGCGAGGGGGAGCTCCAACGAGAGGATCCATATAATCATGGATACCACCTTGGCGCAAAATGAAAGAAAAGAGGAGGGGGAGATATAAAAATAAAATGACGCTTGACGCAGCCCGTCTGTTATGCGTGATTAATCCAAGCAATTTGATACTTTCGCAAGACAACACTTGTACCTTACAGTCCTCAATAAACAAGGGTGGACGAATCAGTGTTGAGCCGGCTGTTGAAGAGGAAAATTTATCATGCAGATTATTGCGAGGCGTTATCCGGCAACTTGCCGGATCGCTCCCCCTCCCCACCAGCGCTCGATTGCCCATTCCCGTGGGTTAGCTTGCCGGAGTCTACTTAGATGCTCCCGCAGTTTTTTCTTGCTTATTTCTTAAGAACTATAAACGTTAAGACAATTTCTTTTTCTGGAAGCTTTTCAGAATCCTTTAGAAAACCTGCTGTTCATCGTTTCCTTTGCCTGGTTATAAAAAGGAGCTATTTTTTCATTGCTTTCAACACTAATGGTCAGTGATTTTTTTCCATTTCATCGCTTATTTGTTAAAACTCTTTTATTTATGGGAAGCTCTCACTTCTGTTCCCCACTCGCTGTTTTATTGCCCCCTTTCATTTACTGGAAAATGCAGAGTGAGAAAAAAATAAGTCATTCTTTAAGACATTCGGAAAATAAACGCATTTTCAAAAATGAACATTCTTTCAAATCTAATTCCGTTTCAAATGTCATGGGAAGCACAAAGCAGTTTATTGGTCGTAAAAAGTGAGGATTTGAATTTCAGTTTATTTTCGAGTGAACAAAGATCAAAAGACGAAGTGAAATTTAACTTATTAAATGAAAAAATACACAATTTATGCTTGCAGAATATGAAACTGAATCCTTAAACCACTTTCAGCTGCAATGGTTTGTAATCATTACTTGTGTAGCGAATTTTTGGATTAGTTTTAAAAGCTGTCTGAGACGATCTAGTTAAAATAATTATTATTACTATTATTATTATTATTATCATCATTTTAACACATAATGCTTCCCTCTCTCTCTCTCTTTCTTTTGTTTTTTGCACATTACATCTCTCTAAAGAGCTCTTTGCAGCCTACTAACATGTACCCATTTTTCATTCGATTGGTGTAAGAAGAAATGAAACACTTTAAAAAATTCTCTGATTTTCAAAAACGTTTCTGACTGGTTTAGAAACATCTTTAGGTGATTTTTAAAGACGTTGCTAAGACTTTGTAAGCATTTTTTTTTTTTTTTGTAATTATTCAGAAGCATTTTGGAGTATTTTTCAAACACTCTAATATGTTTCTAAATAATCCAGAAAACTATTGCAAAATACTCAAAATCGTTTTTGAAAATCGCATAAAGACGTTTCTAAATCACTCGGAAACGTTTAATAATTTCATTTTCCAAAAATGACTCGATATATTATGACATATTAAAAGTATTTTTACGTAAATCATACAGCTTTGTATATTAAGATTCATTTCAAGAATTTGAGATAAAGTATAAGTTGACATTTTTTTTAATCTCATGAAAAATGAAAAAAAAAAAAAAAACGCTTATATATCGTCCCGTGTTTTCTTAAATTTACGGAAACATAAGAGCATTATCTTAAAATAATGCTTATGTTTCCGTGCATTATATTTGCATTCTGTGCTACTCTTTTGCATTTATTAGAGCATCTTTACCTCATGCCTCCCTGAAACTTCACTAAACTTTTTAACAAACTTGATAAAGTGTACGAGAAACATAATATTTCTCAACTTTGCATCAAAAGCAAAGAGTATTGTAATCCGAACAGTTAATGATCACGCATCGGTGTATAAACAAATCGTAGTTTCGATAAAAGAATATAAGGTTTTAAAAGTTTTTTCTTATATGCGTTAGCATCAGAAATTTCCTTCTAAAAAATCTCACACAGAAAACGACTAGAAAAATTTTGGTACAATGTTTTAAGTCTATGGAAGCATAACTCTGTTTTAGCGAGAAAACCCAGCTTAAAGCGAACAATTCTTTGTGTGATTCCTAAAATTTCTGTTCACTTCAGCTTAGCTTATCCGGTTTTGGTAAATATTTTTCAGCATTCCAAAGTCAATCAAAATTTAGCGATAAATCATAAACCCAGAGAACAAGCGATGACAGAACTTTTGTTTTTTAGTTTGTGGAGTATTAAGAAGTATTTAAAATTTATATATGTGTGTATTTGTATTTTTTCCTCGAAAGCAATGACATACAAAAGAGACATTTCGACAGTTCAAAGGAAATTAGTCAACTTCTTTGGAACTATACAGTGATTAAAAAGAAGAAGAAAAACACAATGCTGATGAATGGTTATTGTTTTTTTTACGAACTCGTTTTATTACGAGTTCTCGTTTACAACGAGCAAGTATTGCGGTTTTTTCGCTCGTTATAAGCGAGTTCGACTGCTTTTTTTTTAACCAGAACAACTGGTAAGCACACATTTTTTCGTTTTTATTAAGAATATCGTTCTATAATGATTAAAATCCAATCTTTTTGTAGGTGCACATGTCATTAATTTGTACGATAGTTCAATTACTTTTGCAACTACTTTTTATGACTTCGGTTATATCGCGTTTTCGGACGCATCGCGCTTTTTTATTGTCTCCCAACAAGCGCGATATAACGAGGGTTTACTATACTTTGATTAAAATAAATATTATTCAAAGAAATATTGCGTAAAATATTGGAAAAAAAAAGTTTCTTATACTTTATAACTAATATAGCTAGAGTTTTATTCACTGATTTCAAATCAAACAAATGCAAAACATTTTTTCCTCTTATATAACGAATGTAATGTATTTTAGCTCAAATGAAAGTGAGTTTAAAATAGGATAAAAGTGGGAGAGACGCCATAATGAGGTGAGACGCCTTACCTTCAGAAATTTAGTGATTAAAAAAAAAAGAGATGGCTCTATCTCTCTCTCTCAGTTTTTATTTACTCAGAGGCGCTTCCTTCTTAACGTGTCAGTTCTTGTTTGATTGCGCTCGAGTGTGACGTGTGCATGACGAAAAAATCATTTTTGTTCGAGCATTATTCGGTAAAAATTTTAAGTCGATTTGGTTTCAATAAGTGTTAAATGTAAAGCAAGGACACCGTAAAGTAAGAACTGGGTTTTAATGTTTGATTTATCTTGTTATTAACTTATTTCAATTATATTTTGCAATATATTTTAATACTTACGTACTTTATACCTATGTGGCATGTCTCCCACTTATTAAGAAGAGGTGTCAAACTTTTTAAAAGTGTAAATGAAGGGGTGTTTTGTTATTTTATTTTATTTATTTATTTATTTATTATAATTATTATTATTATTATTATTATTTTTTTTTTTTTTTTGAATGCCGAGAAAATGTGCGTGAAAGCATACGGTAATCAGGTTGTAGTGGAGTGAAGAGAACTTAATTCTGGCAATTGAATAAGTAAAGAATGGAGAAATAACGAAAAATAAAGCTCAAAAACTTTATCGAATGCCGTGGAAAATGATAAATCAGGTTTTACAGCTTCTGGAATATTTTCACTCAATCCTAATACTATTCGAAATCATTTCTTTGCTATATCTGATTTAGGTGAAGTAACTACTCCTGACATTCCTTTTGAAAGTGCCCCCAGCTCTGTCTCCACAAAACCCATCAACTTCCAGACAAACTTCCACTAGTATACTAGTAAAAAAAAATAAAATTGCAAAGATTCTTGAGAAATCATATCCAATCCCAAAACTACCTAGCTAGACAGTGAAGCGAAAACAAGTTGCTTGTGTGCGCGGAATGTTGGAAAAACTATTATTTAATTTAAAAAAAAAATGACTGGATTAAATGTTCCTTATGATTAAAATGGTTCAATGAGTCATGTAAAATGTACTGTAATAGTTGTGGTAGGGAAATAATCAGCAAAAAAGATCCTAAGCAAGGACTAATAACATAGATGGCATCTCTCCCACACTATATGACGTTTTCTCCACACGTTATGGAAGAGATGCCCTGTTATTAACTTACAATTTTTATTTTTTATTTCTTTTTTGTTTAAGTCTAAAGCTCGTTGATGGTAATTTTAGTACTTAATAATAGTGTAACTTCAAACGAAAACATAAAGGGTTGATTTATATTGCATTTTCATTGTTTTATCTAATTTCTACAAAAAGTATGGCGTCCTATTGCATAAATTAGTTTTCATGTAAATGTATTTATATTTATAATGGAACATAAATATTTTAGCACATCAAATTTTGTTTGATGGTCTCAACTAAAAAATCATTATTTTTTTTTAGTTTCTTCGCTTGTTTATTTTTCCAGTGCGTACTTAAATTATTATGATTGAAAATCATTACATAAATTAGTTACAGCTTGGCTTGTATTGTACAATTTATTCTTAAAAAAAAAAAAAAAAAACTATTAGCTGCTTAGCATATCTGTACGTTTTCTTAAAAAGTTAAAGATCAAAGTGAGAGTTTAGTTTAGAGTTTACTTAATTTTTTATTTAATTACTTATTAGTCTTACTGCTTCATTTAAATTGAAAAATATACAATTTAGTTCATAAACTAATTGATTTGTAATTGTCTTCATGTTTGTGAGTATATTTTTAACAATCCGCTTAATAAACAGTAAGTTCGTCAATAATTTATCTTCCAACTTAGAAAACAACTATCTCCAACATGACGCTGGCTATTGTTTTTCTGTCTGAAATCTATGAAAAAAGCTGTCTTCTTCTTCTTTTTTTTTTTGAAAATTTATTTTAATTAAGTTTAATTTTTCATTTTGTTCTCCTATGAATTGATGTAATGTCCCTTTTTGTCAATAAATCAAATGATTTAAAATGTTGCGTAATTTTCTTACAACTTCTTTCTTATTTTTGAAAGTGACTCGTATTAATTGTCCGCAGCTGTCTTGTACATTGAAAAACACACCAATAAAAACATGATAAATGCTGTTGGCAAATTCAATATTCTTTCTTTTTTAAGTGTCTATACATATTAATAATTTTTCATCTGAGTGCTTTGAGTTAGATAAAAAATACTCCAAAACATTGTATAAATTAATTGATTTGAAATTTTCTTCATAGTTTGGAAGACATTTCTTTCTAATATACTTACTCAATAACAATTAGTGTGCCTGTATCTTCCCTTATTTCCCGGGGGGGGGGGCTGTAGCCCCCCCTACAAGAAAGTCTATCATGTTAAATTTTGTCTTTTGGCCTCAAATCAAATAGTAATGTAATTTTTTATAAATAAAATTTATGTATCTAAGTTGTCCCTAAATATTTTACCTTAATTAATAAATAGCGCTACTGTAAACGTGTTCATAGTTTCGAATCCTTATATATTATTTTTGTAGCCTGTTTTTGGTTTCTACGCCAGATTTTCCTCAATTCTTGATCGATTTCTTTGATTTACACCTTATTTTAAAGCTTATGGTGCTGGCTACTGACGAAAAATAGACCCACGGTCTAAAAATTGTTTTTTTTTAGCCGAAAAACCTGTTTTAAAGAACCAGAATGAGTTTTTCGGTTAAACTTATAACTTTAATTTGCGCTATGACAGACAGAGCTGAATAGCTTGAGAGCGTTCTCTTCGTAACCAGGAGAATGCGTGTTCGGGCCCCCGTCCGGACAATCTGCAACAAAAAAATAGAGAAATATCGCGCATTACATGAACGCTTAATTAAGTGCGTAACGACTATGAAGGAATAGAATAATTGAGAAGGAAACGCTCCTTGCTGATATGAAAATTCGAAGTGACTTTGTGCTAAATTACTTCTGAATTGTACGTTTTTTTTTTTTTTTTAAAGCTTTGGCTCTGGTAAGAAAATTAAAGCATAATGTAAGCGAAAATATAAGTAACAGGTTTAAGATTTCAGACTACAAATTGTTTTTTGTTCAGAAAAAAATAATAAATGGTATATTGAACTATATATTCTTCTATATAATGAGTTTTTGACTCTTTGTACAAATAAAAAAATTACTACCTCAGTTTGAAGGGTAAAATATATATTTTTTCGTCTTTTTGCAAAAAATACAAATAGCTTATTACATTTTTACTACATTCGAAAAGCTACGCTTAAAAAAGAGCATAGTTCAATTTATTTTGTATTTTAACCGTGCTGTTAAATGATGAACACGTGCTGCCATCTAAGTTATAACGGTTCAAGCAGCCTGCGGTAACAAATTATAAAAATTTTCAAGAATAAAAAAATGTTTCTTCAATATCTTATCTTATATATTATTCTCTTCTCATTTTAAAACTTATCAGGCTGGCTAATGAAGAAAAATAGACTTACGGTCGAAAAATCAAGTTTTCGAAAACGCCCCTTGCTGATTCAAAACCTTGGTGCTGCCTGTAGTTCTTATGCATTTTTTAAAAGCAAAGTCCTAATGCAGTTTTGCATTTTTTACGTCGATTTCGGCAAAAAAAAATAATAAAAAAATAGCCTGTGTGTGTGTGTTCATATTTTAATAAAGCTTAAAAGCACTGGACTTAGTCGTTCGGTTAAAATGATAAGTTTTTTTCGGTAGAGCGTTCGGCTATAAACTATCTGAACTTCGGGCAAGTTTGGGCTGTCCGATATAATATCAAATTTATATTAGTATTACGCATTACATGTACTCATAACATACAAACGTAATAAAATAAATGCAGCGGGAATGCTACTTGGTGTTTCGACTCCTTTATGCAGGCTACAGTTATCATTCGGATAAATTGACTGTTAATCGAAGGGTGTTCTTCCTTTTTTTTAAGCTTTGACTACATCCAGACCACTCAGCATAATGTATTAGATTTACCTAAAGGAAATCCTTTTTGTGCAGAAAAACATTTTCATTGTATGCTGAAAGGTAGATGTTTCTAACAGCAGTGTTCGACCTTTTGTACAAATGAAAAAATACTACGTCAAATTAAAACTACGAGTTTCACCCAGTAAACCTTTAATTTTTTATTCGCGCGAATACGATATAAAGCATTAAAATTATTATCAACTTCATTAGCAAGAAATCATTTTCTACTCCTATGCTTTCTGCTGAAAAAAAAAAAACATTTTGTCTACGTTCGAAAAATTACACTTAAAAAACCTACTCAGTTCAACTGGTTTTGGTTTTGAATTTTAAGTGTTCTGTTAAAAGAGAAACATGTGCAGGCATTTAAGCCGTTACTGTTAAAGAAACCTTCTATGTGAAGTAGTTCAATATTCAAAGATAAAAACACTTATTTTCAATCTAATTTATTACTTTTCTAGAATGTTCGTTTCAATCGCTACGTGAGATCTTCGTCATTCTTGAATCAAATTCCATGCTTTTCGAATAATTTTAAATCGTATCATGCTGGTTAATGACAAAACATAGAAGCATGATCTTATTATTATTATTATTATTATTATTATTTTGGCAAAAAGCTTTTTTGCGGTTTTTTACTATGCATTCCTTCAATGAATAGCTTTCGAAAAGGAAGGCGCAATTGCTAGGTTTGTTGGGGTTTCGGGGTGTTAATCAGAATGGCGCCAATTCGAATCCGTGCGAATAAAAATCTCTTTAATGTTTCTTTTTTCCCGTCAGATGCTCATATGGGCAGGACTGTATTTGCCACAACCTGTTTTTTTACATGCACAATTATTGCTTTTTCACGAGTCACTCACTGCTCAGCCACACTTTTAATGATATTTATGTTTGAATTGAAAATATGTAGGACCAAAAGGTGAGCGATGATCAAGTTATCACAACGTTGTATTTAACGAGGTTTTGTTACTGATGTCTTTAAATTACATGCCTTCTCTTCTGCGCTTACTTTTTTTCGGTTCTTTTTCATATTGTTCTTCCTTTGAAATTCTTAAATAGCGAAATACCTTATGAAACGATTCGAAGCACAGTGCGGAGTTCCGCACGGGTCGACTAGTACAATACTTATTATCGAAGTAATTACAATAGGTATTTTCTCATAGGCTTTTCTCCGCATCACCCCACCTCTTAGCGTTGGGACATTCTTTAAAAAGTGTAACTTCTTTCACACGTCTTTTACAGTAAAAATTTTAAGGAACAATTCATTTAACAATGATTTTTTAATTCATCAAAAATATATCTATTTAAACCTGCCACCAATGTTTTAATAATAATTTTTATTTTAGTATATTTTTGGTTCACAACATGTGAATTCTCACCTCCGTGGCATGTCACACACTTTGTGTGGCAGTTTATGTTGCTTAATAACTTGTTTAACTAAAAGTATGTACTTATTTATTGATTGTTCCTTTCACAAGTGTCTCAAATACAAATTGTTTAAGTACATTTAACTTTTTAATATTGTGTTTTAGTTCGTTTTAGTAGGACAAGAAGTCATGTCACACAATAAAGTCTCACCTCCGTTACCTAAACCAAAATGCCATTCCTCGTTAACTCATGGCAGTAATGAAATCAAATTTTATTTTCCATGATACAGGGAAGCTCCCTTGTTTATTTTCAGCCGAAGTTGACGTTGTGAGATTTTTGTCGAAAAACAAAAAGGTAGATTTTGCTTCAAAAACTTAGTATGGTTATTCTGACTTCTCACCTCCGTTAACTTGAATTTCAGGGATGTAAATTAATGTTAAAAAAAGTGAACATGTTTTCATATGCCTATAATGTGCAGATTGTAGCAACGAAGAAAACGTTTTTCCCCTGAAAAATATATCTATTATACCTATATTAATGGAAAATTCCTCACTTCCGTGAATCTCACCTCCGTGAGACCTTATCAATGAAATTATTTCTGAGGTGAAAATAAATGATGGAGGAGAAATACATCAATAACAGGCATTCTACCAAAATTATAAACTGCCAGTATTTCCTCAAATTTACGAAATTACTATTCTTTTAACTTATATTTGAAACTACTAATTTAGCCGTACTTTAATTAAGAGAGCTGAATATTATGTTCCAAATAATCATTGAAATATCCGATTGTTTGCAAAATTAACAAAACTACTACTTTGATATTAAATTGGCCTCGATTTTTAAATATTAAAAGTTTTTTTTTTTTATTTCCATGAACAAGGCATTTTTTATTTATTTTTTTTTATTTATGAGTAAAATAATTGGAACTTAGCTGGGCCATTGTTTATGGTTACTTCTAGTAGGTAACACTTTCATGTAAGAAAGAAAAAAAAAGAAAACAAATTTCGAAATGGAGGAAGGTTTCGAAATGGAAAAATATTTGTGTTCAAAAGTTACGTTTTCTGCAGAATGACCCTGTTAGCTTCGTTTAATTTTCCTCATAGGCTAGAAAACATAAAAAAAAAGTATATCTAAATTTCTAACACGTTAAGCTTTGTTTATTGCTATCAAATCAAATGGAAAATAATGTTTTTCTTTATCTTGCGTTCTCCCCCCCCCCTCTCTTTCTTATTATTATTTTTAGTAAGTATGCCCTTTATTTATTTTTAGCCTACTTTCTCGTGATTTTTTTTAAGAAAGAAAAAACACACGAAACAAGGTTCAATTTATAGCTAAAATTAAGTTTAAAACAAAGGGTTTTAAACTTAAATTATTAAATACATTTTAATAAAATTTAAAATAAAATTACTTAATTAAAATACTTACTAAAAGTTATTAAATAAATTTTAAAAAATAAAAAAAGTAGAAAGCAAGGCATTGAGATGGAGAAATGCATGTCTATCAACATATGCTCTCTCGTTCTAATAACTTTAGAGTGAATAACCCGATTTGAAGGACTCATTTATGTATAGGACTAAAAAGTGGATTTGCTTTGAAGGATCTCCATTGGAAGGAACTTTTGATGGAATAACATGTAGTGGAGACCGGAGCATGATGACGAGCCGGACAAGATGACGAATGTCTTAATTTTTCCGTTTTTCACCATGAAGCAGGACCAACTGAATACTACTGGCTCTCCTATCGGCTGGCCGTTCAGCAATAATATAAAGACGTTGAAATAGCCATTTTTTTGTTACTTCTGAAGCTCTGATTGTTTACCGCTGCCACATTATAACTTTTATGCATATGTAAATAAGCTCTGCTACTGATAGAGGCATGATAGATCGTTTCACTTTAGTATTTTTTAGTAACTAGTAACTTAGTTAATATACTGCCTACTACCATGAATGAAAGTCAATTTATCGCCTTCCTTTATAGCAAAAAAGGCGAATCTTTTCAAACATACAGTCCGGGGCAAGATGGCGGGCCGAAACATGGGACAAAATGACAAGACTCTGAACGAGATTTGCTTGTAAAGAGGTGCATTGTGACTCTCCAGCAGAAAAATGGATCTAATGCTACAATGCTAAGAGTGGTAGCATGAGGAATGTTCCAATTAATGAAAATGGCATTTTTATTTGTAACAATTGGTAGCTACACAACTAAACGCTTCACCATTACGCTACAATGCATTACGCATAATTTGATACTTTGTAAGACGTAAAAACACAGTTATTATTTGTTAAACTATGTAATATATTCAAAAGATAAAATATGTTCAACCTTTTTAAGTGTTGTCATCTTGCCCCAAGGCCAAAGTCATCTTGCCCCAGTACTGGGGCAAGATGACGATTTGTTAAGGATATGAAAAAATAAAAATATCCTTCATTTATTTTATTCGAAAAATTAAATGGTAATATATTTAACACTACAAAGGACTATTCTAACAGCTCATGTAAAATTAGTTTTATTTTGCTTAAAAATAAATTAATAAACAACAAAAAATGTTAGCATAGTCATCTTGCTCCGGTCTCCCCTACTTTCTTTTTTCTGATTTGGCTTGTTGAAAAGATGTTTTGATCGATTCAAATTTTTTAACATTAACCACTTCGGGATAAATTAAAACATTTTAATCGAGGAAACGAACTGACATAAATATTTTTTTTATTGTGAAAAATTGAAAAAAAATATGTACATTTTGGATTTGTTCTTAATTTTTGGTTTCAAGAAAAAGAGAAACAAAAATTAATAATAAAAATCTAAACGCAATTATTCGTGGACTTAACAGTGACAAAAGTTAGATTTATTAATTCAAAATGAATTAAATTCAAAGCACGATAAATCAGCAACCCAATTTTAGTTGCGATGAAATTAATTTTATTGATTTGTATCAGTATTTTTATAATAAATTTCAAAATTGCTGATATTCACTTTTTGCCAACAATTAAAAAGTGAAAACAAAATATTTTTATGATTTTTTTTTAATTTTAATGCTTTCCCTCCCCCTCCCCAGCGATAAAAAAATAAACTTATTAAATAAATCATCAGTAATAAGGTGTTTCTTAAAAAAAAAAATTACCTCGTTAAGTTAGCTCTTTTGTAAAGCAAATAAATATAAATTGTTAAAGATTTTTTTTTGTTTCAACTCTTGCGTATAGTTTCTTTCTCCTTTCTCCCCCCCCCCCCCCTTCTTCCATCTTTCATGTTGAAACTGAAAAAGGTCCTTAATTATAAATAATTCTGCTTAAAAGAAATAAAATATTTGGAAATTTCTGAAAATTGACGACAAAGGATTTGAGAGAATGAATTTGGTGTCATTTTAATATTATATGTTTGGTTTCTCACTTAAGTCATACATAGTTGTAATTGTCGCTCTTAAAAAGATATACTTAAGAGAGTAGAGTCGTTAAGTTTAATACGAACGTCTTGTCTCTTTTAAGTAAAAAAAAAAAGAGTTTAATTTATAATTTAAAAAAAATGCCGTGAATTTGTCTTAACATTTTTGCAGGAAATTTTAACTCATCAATTTGATAACATTTAGATTGTTTCCAATGGAAAACAGAATGTAGCAAACACATTAAGTTTGATTTATTAACCTAAAATCAAATGAGATTTTTTTTTTAAAAGTTTAGAGTTGAAGTGTTTATTTTTTTCTCTTCTAAATGTTCTAGCTGGAAAAAAGGATTCAAAACCAGTTTATGCATTAGATGTCATGTTATTATCTTTATATTTTTAAAGGTAATGCCTAATTGTTGCGTAGCAACAATTCATTTCCCTGTGAGTTTCCTTAACTATAAAAAAAAACAAACGCAGTTAACAGCTTTTCCTGTTAATCTGAAGTCAAGTATAATTAAAGTATTCTTCATCTTTTTCAATTTCATGCAGCAATTGTATTTTCTGAAAGTACATAAATTTGAGCAAAAAGACACTGCATAACTTGGTCTTCATGTTTCGGAAGATAATATTTGGTACAGTATAGCCTCGTATGCCCCGCCCTTGTTTATCTGGATCTCCGTAAATCCGGATTAAATTCGTAGATTGAGAGAGAGTTTTATATTCATACAAATAATAATTTTAAATTATGATAGCTTAACTGTAAGTACGCCTAACATTTGCTTTTTATTTTGGTTAATTGTTCAACTCCTGCTTAGACCACGTAGTAAATAGCAATCAAACATCACGGCGTACTTGAGACGTCACTCCGACATCACTGCAGCTGAACTATAAATGATAGTGTTTGGAGTGAAAAATCTAAATGATAAAATGTAAATTGTGTGAAACAATTCTATGTAATTTTGTTACGAAACATTGCTTTTTATGTAATAATAGGTACTTCTGCTTATTTAAGGATTTGTTTTGCTAGTTATTAATACTACTCGGATTATCGGGATTTTTGTTTATCCGGATTACCTTTGGTTTCAAGGTTCTCCCGTAATTACTTTTTCTGAGAGATATTTTATATATTTTAGAGTCAGCTATCAGTCCATTGATTTTCATATATTAGGCTCAATTCAAATACGATTACATATTAAATATATTCGCATTAAAACATGAATTATTTTCTGAACACGTTTTTCTTTTACAGAATTCTGCTTTCTTGTGGACTTTGTATAGTTATTTTTTTTTCCTGCGAGTACTTCAGGGTATGCATAAATGATTCTAAAGCATTACATGAATTAGCCTTCATATTTTGGAAGACAATCCTGTACCACAGGAACAGACTAACTTAAGTCAAAAAATGGTTATTTTAAAGTTATTAATGCATTGTATGTTGAATCCTATTCCTCTTTGAGCCATATCAAAGTAATTATATTTAAAAAATACTTCAGAAATATTTACCAGGGTTAACGAGACCTAAGCTTTGTATGCCCGAGACAATCGTTTTTATGCTCTCCTGAAAAGTAGTGAAAAGGTACAGAATTTTTAGTTACTTATTTGCTTTAAAAATTTCTTACGTATTGAGAAACAAATATAATGAACAATCTGAATTTTATCCATTTGTTTCAAACAGAATGAAAAGCACACAGCGTTCATTTTATCCTTAGAATTGATGTATTCATTTATTTTATCTTAGCACGCCAGCTTTTATATAAATCATTCAAAAACTTTGCATGTATTAGTCTTCATATTTTAGAAGATAATTCTCACAAGACCGCCTAATAGCAATTAGTTTGCCTCAAAGTTTCCTCAGCTTTAGAGCAGTAACTGCGCCTCCAACAATAGCAGAGGCATCGGGACCGAGAAAACAGAACGTTGATGAAATAATCGTTGGGGCCCTCGACATCTGTTCCCAGCGAAACCGAGACGGAAATTCGCAAGGACGGAAGGACGGAATTAAATAGCCATTTGAAAACAATTTGCATCGGCTGTTCTATTGACACGGACATTAGAGCTCTTCGCCGATCGCTCGGTGAGCCAGGACGGATGCAGGGGTGGGTTCTTGGACCCACTGGTGGGTCATTAGTGGGGGTGAGCCGCCGCCTCCGTGATTCATCGCTCTTTCTTTCGCATTTTGCTCCCGTCTGAGTTGGCTTTACTCTACTGTCTTTTTTACCGTTATGCTTTTGTATTTATTTCTTATTTCTCAACCTTCTTGACCCCGAGGTTGACCAGACGGAACTTTATTTTCAAAGACTATGAATACCACTTGAACGGACAGGTTTTGAATTTTTCTTGCAGTTTAATGTTAAAACGGACATTTTCTCCATATGTAACAGGAGAAGTAATCAAAAGATTATGAAGATAATGGCTGAGGATAAGAAAATATTTCAGCTTCGTTTTAAAATTTAACACATAAAAGAAAAAAAATAGCACCTTTGAGTTTTTTGCCATAATGTTTTCGCAGTTTTGTAGTTCAACGTATGGACGTGACGCGTTAATCAAAATAAACTAAAGGGCATGAAGTATGAAGAACGGAGAGGTTTTATTTTATCTATCCAATTGTTTAATGCAAGAAGAGGGTGGGGGAGGAAGACGAATGTTTTCATAGATACACAAAATAAATCATTTATTCATTTATTTATCTGAGTTAGCTTACTCTGCTGTCTTTATTACCGTCAAGCTTTTGTATTTATTTCTTGTTTCTCAACCTTCTTGAACGCGAGTTTGACGGACGTACCTATACTTTCACAGATTAAGGAATACCGTTTAAACGTACTAGCTTTGACTTTTTCTTGGAGTTAAAACGGATATTTTCTCCATATATAAAAGAAGAAGTAGTTAAAAGTTTATGAAGTTGTTGAGAGAAAAAAAATAATATTTCATCTTCGTTTGAAAAATCTTAGCACCTTTAAACTTTTTCATCATACCATTTTTAAAGTTTTGCGGTTCAACCTTTTGACGTAATTATAATCTAAATAAGCTAAAAAGCATGAAGTATTAGGAATGAAGAGATTTGACTTTATGTATTTGTTTAATGCAACAGGAGGGGGAAGTGTCGGCGCTAGTAGTTTTACCGCCCCAGGTTATGTTTGCAAGTGCCGCCACTCCTGTTAAAAGTGATATATATTTTTTTTAAACCATCGAACATACTCTCGCGTAGTTCTGCAATTAGAACTGGAGAAAAAAAACAGCTGTGTCACAAGTTCGTTTTTTTTTCCTACTCTATTTGCAGTTTCATATCAAAATCGAAAACGGGAGAAATCGAGACGTAAATATTTTGCTTTTTTTTGTTGAAGAATATTTATTAATAATTTTAATAGCAGTAACTTATTGTTACTGTTATTAAAATAATAAAAAATTGACTTTTGCATTTATTTTTCAATAAATTAATTATTAAAATGCTTTTAACAATTTGAGCCTTTAAAGTTTTATTATTTTGTTCATTCGATCTACTAAATCTCCTATTTTACTTTTAAGGAGCACAATATCGCATAACGACAATCAATAGGCATCTTGAAAATGGATGACAAATATAGAATGCAATTTTACAAAAAAAAATATTAGGGTGATAAAATGCAGCGTTTTTTTCTTTATTTTTTGTTAAAATGCAGGTTTAAATGAAAAAAGGAAAGAGTTGATCTTTAAAATTGTTTGTGACACAGACAAGTTACACTATCTTTCTTTAGCTATTATACGTCTACATTTTTTAAATGATCCTTTTCAACTTGAGATCAGTGGAAAAATATAGCCTGTTTTGAAATATATTACCTGTTTCTTACAGAATGATTGGGTAATTAAATCAGCCACTTTTTAAAATTAAGTGTGAATATCAGAAGAATTACTGCAATGTCGAAAAAAGGAAGAAATTATGCGTATAAATTCAAGCTTTCGGCGACATATTGTTGAAATTCAAAAAGGAAAAATTATTATATGTTGAAAATTACAAAAGACACAATAAATTTCAAAGCTATTTCACACCAGTAAAGGGGATATCAGATGATGAGAATCTCGCAGTGCAAAATTTTCCCTCTTCTAAAGACGTTAGAAAAGCCCTTCATATGATACGATGCGTTTCAGAGCAAAGAGAAGGTAATGTTGAAAGTTACGAAAACTTTATGAACTTTTCAAACGATGTCTTTACTTTCAAGCTCTATTAATCGAACAAAAATATGCAACTATTTTGACCCTCGAGTACCAAAATATCCTTCATGTTTATTTAAAATATCAAACGTATTTTTTTTTCTTTTTTACATTTTGCAATTTTTATTTTGTATTTAGAGAAGGACAATGTTGCTCTTTTTAATAATCCGTTCATCAAAAGATCGTTCATTTTTTTTACCTATTCATTGAAATCGTTCATGTGAACGACTTCGTTCATTCAAAGCAAAATGCAGGTGACATATCTGCGAGAGTTACTCACGTACATTAAAGCTGTTTCACATGATCAGTAATATTACTTTAAGGAAAAGCAAGTAAAATTACCAAACAGTAAGAAACTATGCCAACAAAAAGTAAATCGAAAAATAATTTTTTTAGTTTAAGATGCATAAAGAACTTATGGCAAAGGTAAGATATTTCTTGGCTACCAAGTGGCAGTCAGGTAGGACGTGATATATGTTTTTCTGTCCAAAGGTCCCAGGTTTGATTGAAACAATGTAAAAAGAAGGATAATACAGTAGGATATAACTGCATTTAATTTGAAAAAATAATTAAGTTGACATGACGTCAGAAAATTTCTTTTTTAAATAATCACCGAATGACGTCCCATGGAATATTTTAAGTGTTAAATAAAAACAAAAAATGAACTTGCTTGACATAGTGTATTATTTGTAAATAGAAATATCTTATCTCCAAGTATTTGTAGTGAATTAAATGAACACAAAAAAAAATATTTTCGATGTGTATAAAAGAAAAGTTATATCAAAAGACATTTAAAAAAAATCCAAAAATTTAAATAACTGAAAGTGAACTATAAAGAAAATACCATTGTTCAGAAGAACGAGCGTTAATTTTTAGAAGGTCGTACTGAATCGTTCATTTTAAGGAATCAGTCTTTTGGACTCATTCGTTCGTGAACGACACATCCCTATTAATAATGTAAATTACAGATGTGCACAAATCGGTATACAGTCGAGCCCGCTTATTAGAATATCGGTTAATAGAATATCCCGCTTGTTGTAATACATTTTCAATGTACCAAGCCAATGTAATGTGTTAATTTTATCCGGTTAATGGAATATCCCGCTTATTAGAATATTTTTTCGTGGCAAAATGGCAATTCCATTAAGCGGGATCCACTGTATTTTCAATTGATAAAATCGTTTTTTCCCTCTAAACTGAAACAACTCTTCCTTAAACTGTTCTCTTGGTAGAATAAATTACAAACTAGTCGTAAAACTCTCATTGTTTTTTTCTATTTTTTGCAATCTTTAGCTCATCACGTAATTCATAGCTGTATGTACAGATTATAACATTTTATATTAATAAATGTTTATTTGTGTGCTTACGAACAACAAACAATTAACAGAAGCTGTTTTTACGTTTTCGACGGTAACGTTCCTTCTCTACTGCACCCCAGCTAGTGTGAAATGAAAATCCCTCATGTAACTTAGCCTATTGGACACAAGTTTAATTCAACAGCCTCAAAAAATGTCGTCATTATTACAGTGAAATGAAAATTTAACGTATTTTTCACAGAGAGGAACGTTTTTTTTTGTAATGTTTTTCATAGTTTTTTGAGGAGTGAAAGTATTAGCAAATTAATTTTTACTTGTATCTAATTTTGATAAATAAGCTTTATATAGATTAACTCAAATAAATGTTATTTTTAGTTTTAACACTTCTTGCAGTCAACGTCTGTTCATTATCCCATTTGAAATTCACTATCTACTCAAAAATCGATAATGCTTGCATTAAATTTCCGGCACATTTAATTTTCCGCCTGACAATAAAAGAAGCAGTTGACAAAAATTTAAAACTCTTCTTTCCAACATGATGTAGTGAAAGCGCCTTTTAAATTCGAAATTCTTACCAATTCTGGGCAATTGCTTCCTCACCATCTTTACGCAGATCACTAATGAAATTTTCATATGAAAGAGTCCCCTTGGGATCCGATACAGAAGATGATTGCCGCCGCCAAATATCATATGCGAATCGGGTGGGTTGAATGATTTGAATGAATTGATTTGACATAAGTAGGCCTCTCCAACCGTTTGATTACTGGGCCCGAGATGATTGCCAACGAGCAGGAGAGGGAGTTTTAATGTTATATTGGTCTCTGGAAGTAAAAGTACGAAATGATCGGAACCTAGACATTTGCTTCGGGGGAAAAAAGAAAAGATGAGTCTTAAACGTTTAATGACGTAGTTTGATGCTTTTTCAATTACTGAGCTGTAATAAAATTATGCTCTTTGTATGGTACTGATTGACGGAAAAGTTAAATTATTATGAACTGAAGGTAAAATCATTACTTTTAAATAAGAATCTAGTTAAAAATATTTTCTTTCGGGGAAAAAAACGAAATAAAAGATGAGTCAAAAACGCTTAATGACGCAACGAGCTTGATGTTTTTTGAATCACTGAGCTGTAATAAAGTTATATGCTTTGTATGGTCGTGATTGACAAGAAAGTTGAATTATTTGAACTGGAAGTGAAATTATTTCTTTTAAATAAGATTCCAAAACCAAGATATTTGCTTCTGGGGGTAAAAAAATATGAGTAATAAACGTTTAATGACGTAAAGAGCTTCATGCCTTTTCAATTACTGAGCTGTAATAAAATTATACGCTTTGCACGGTCTTAATCGACGAAAAATTGAAATTTTTTTGAATTAGAGGTAAAATTGCTTTCTTTCAATAAGAATCTAAAACAAGCACATTTGCTTTCGGAAAAAATAATATAAGATATCAGTCATAAACATTTAATGGTACAATGAGCTAAATACTTTTTCAATTACTGAGCTATAATGAAACTATCAGCTTTGTATGGTTATTGTTGACGAAAAAGTTGAAGTTTTTTGAAAAGGAGGTAATATTATTATTTTCAAAATGTAAAAATAAATTGCATAAAATAATAAATAATTTTTCCATTTTTTGAAATTGGGATAATTTTGAAAAAATATATAAATGCATAAATACATGTATTTATTTATATCTAACCTATCTATCGATCTATCTACATGTATATACATATATGTGTGGGAAGTGCAGAAGAAAAGTTTATTTCGAAATTATGCAACATTTGCCGCGTTTGAACCATTTATTCATTCCCTATCATAGTTAATGGAGCTTTTACTGTCAGTATTTCAAGATAAGTATTTCGAAACTCTTTGGTTCTTACAAGTTATTCTAAAAAAAATGATTATTTTTAGTTTCACAGTTGGGTTAAAAAAAAAAGACTCGGTCTACTTATACTCGATTTTTTTTTACCGCATTAAATCCAACTATAATTTAGGGGGTATAAAATAACGCAATAAAATTAACTTTAAAACATTTTTTATAAAAAATAATATTATGAAATTTTTAAAAAATCGTCATTTATCAAATGCAAATTTTTAATTTAACAAAATTTTGCTTATTTAAAAAACAAAGAAGCACATAAAAACCCTAGACTAATTGCGTACGGATATCATTTTTAATGGGTATTACGTTGCACAACTTCTGGATAAATGTGTACCGATTTTAAGAAAACTCTAATTATTGGAGGAATCTTTCTAATTTAATTTTATGCTTTCCGTTTACAACAAAAAAAAAGAGAAGTTATTACGCGATTTAATAGCTTTTTATTATTAAAATCATCGAATAGTTAATTTGAAATACAAGTCAACTTACACTTAAAAAAAGGTAACGTTTCTAGAGAGTCTGGTGAAAGCTTATTTTTTGCTTAAGTGCAAACTTTCAAACAATTTCTCTGTAAGATTACAGAGCACTTTGGCCTAACCTTGCACATAAATTAGTGACACGTTAAAACATTGTAACATTACTAGTGTGTTATTTTTCTAAAGTTTTGCGTTACTTCACACCAATATATCAGTTAAATTACTCTAGAAAATTGGAGGCAGCAATGATATCACCAATTTTATGGAGTATCATGTTCTTTATTGCCATTATACTCCTTTTGGAACTTCACTTTGCCTGATGTTGCTTTGAAGTGGTACAGTGGCCACCGCTTATATGAATCACGTTTGTTCAAAACCGTTTTGATTCCACCTAGCGACTGATTCCATAAAGCGGTTAGTTCAATAAAGCTGGACTTTTTCTGCTTTTGACGATTTCATTCATTAAAAATGTTGATTCAATTAACCACTGATTCAAATAACCAGTGTCCACTGTAATGACTTTTAAATGCTTGGGTGAAAAGGTGGGGTGGAAGAAAGTAATGAAATCATATACGTTTCTCTAATATCGGTTACAAGGCGCCTTAAATTGTAGAGTTGTTTTTGTTTTACTGATGGGCAATGACGATCAATTTCTACCATTTCTTTTCTTTTTTTTACGTTGATTTCTTAAATGGAGGAAAATAACCTGCTGTGTGGTCATAATATATGAAAAATGTGTGTCCTTGTCTTAATTCGTTGAATAATCAAACAATTTACGGGATCCTTGTTCATATTTAACTTTCTATTAAAGATGGAGTTCTTCTATGAGAAAAAATTACCTATTTAATGCTCAAGTACCTTACTCGAATTTATTCTAAAAGTAAAAATGCAACAATCAAAGCTAGTCCGGTTCTTCAATTCACCAATTAATGCTGATGATAATGAAAATGATAAGTATTCAAAGAAATGTTTTCACAGCCTCTTGTTTGATAGAAGTATCAGATTGACAATTGATAAATGTAAGAATATTTTTCTAATAATCTGCTGCATGCATATTTTCATAGAATCTTTAGTTGTTTCTGATAAATTCTTGTTTATGGAGCCGGAAATAAGAGTTTGCAGTGGCGGCGATTCGGGGGAGGGGCAAGGGGGGGGGGGAGGCGATTGCCCCCGCACTTTTTTCATCAAAGAGTGCCTCAACGTTAAGATTTAAACGTCACCAAATATTGTTTAAAATTTCAGTTTTATAACTGAACCGGGAGAAAACACCCAAGCGCACTCCTTCCCTGCTTTAAATTTAAACATGACCTAAATTTGCGTTATTAAGACTCCAATTTGAGGAAAAAAATTCAGGAGAATCCCCCTAGATAGCAAAAAACTGCGTTTTTAAAACTTCAATTTAGAAAAAAAATCCGGAGGTCTTATTCTGAAGTCCCCAAAGAAAGTTTAAGACTGAGGTTTTAGGATTTCAACAGTTAGAAAAAAAAATACTACCTCCGAACCCTTTCGTTCCTCCTTAAGTCAATAAAAGCGAAGTCTGAAATAACGTTTTAAAAGATGTTTGAAAAATGTTTTAATGTTATTATTATTATTAACAAGACTTTATTTAAAAAAAAAAAAAAAACATTGCGAGGACAACCCTGGAAACTCCTCCTCATTCCCCAAACGTTGACAAAACTCTACTAAAACGGCGTTTTTAAAACTACTATTCCAAAACACTTACTCGAGAGAACATCAGAAGCCCCCCCCCCCCCCCCCCCCCACCCTTCACTCAAGATAGCCTTAAATAGTCTTCAACTTCCTAAAAAAAATTGCCCCCGCACTTATAAGCTCCATTTGCCGCCTCTGAGAGTTTGTATAAACTTGAACAAATAACGATTTATTCTTTTCAAACTATTTCATTCATCAAATACTAAGTATGTATATAATAAATAAATTTAACAAAACGAAATCAATGTATATGTTACAAGATTTTATGAAGTAGATTATCTTACTTTTTATTTGTTTTTGATGTTAAGAAACTCAAAAAAATTCCCTATTTTATGTTCCCTATTTTATGTTCTTTTTAGTTATTGAAAGCATGTTTTTAACTTCAATGAAGATTTGCTGAAAAACAACTACAAAGGCTTTAAATGAGCTATGGGATTGTAATAGTCCAGAGATCACAGTTCAGTGTTGATTTGCGATGTTAGAAAACTCGACGTATTCAGAAAGTAGTAAGAAACACATAATCAGAAAGTAACTTAAACAAACAGAAACTTTATTCGAAGAACAGAAAACATAAAAGCTCTGACAGAAAAAAAGGGAGACGAGAAAGTCAACAGGGTCGTTTAGGGAGATTTAGACATTTTAAGGTGGAGGGGAGAGAAATTACGAATAACTAGTTAATGTTTGACTTGGTTTTTTTGGAAACTATTTGTTAGTGTTATATTGTAAAAATTGTTTTCTCTTGAAAACACCACAAATCATATCAGCACTGATATGGAAAATAAAAACAGCCAAATAAACATTTCTCCCTGAACTGCGATAGACCTTAACAAGTATGAACATGACAAAATCCTATAGAAATCTAAAACCGGATAAAGATATTTAATAAATGTCTCATCTTACTTGACACCAGTCACTTGAAAATCTCCAAAAGCTGATGATTTTCTTATCGTTTGTAAACTATGAATAACTTGCCTCAAACAGCTATTTTCTTCAACAATCGATAATTTTCAAGAGCTTGGATTCACAACAACAGACAATTCTTTTAGGTTACTTAAATACAAGGGTTTTCATACGCTTCTAAAGGGCTTTTTATTTTAAACATGTCAAGAGATCTCGAAATGACCCTATCATCAGAAAATAACAAGAAAAATATATATATATATATATATATACCGTCAAAAATGCACTGAATTTTAAGTCATAAGAAATTACGAAATAAATCAGAATCTAAAATAACTGTGATGAACATAGAGTCTTAATTTAAAATCATCAAAAAAGAAAAAAGAAACTCAACACTTTAACATTATCGGAAAGAACAAAGAGAAAAAGAGCATGAAATCATCGAAAAAGAAATGATTTTTTTTTAAATAGCGTCTAGATAGCGAAAGTCAAAATATGACTGCGATAATTGAGTTATCTCTTGATTATAGCAGTTCCATTTCAGAAAGATAAAAAATGAATAATTATACATGTTTAAATTAAACATAAAGTTACCACTCGCTTCACCCTAAAACATATGCAAAAGCATTGGTGAATAAAACTATAAACTTTTTATCAAAGCCACAGCAGTTAATGTTTGGTAAAAAGCTGCGTGACTATTTGAATTCGCTTTATAAAATGATTTTTAATGCTATGCTATAAAAGGATTTGTTTGGTTGCAAAAGTATGTAAAGGATACTATCAACGTTTTTAAGTTTTGCTAATACTTCTCAAATTCATGAAATTTCTCTCCAGGATGTTAGAAAAGATGTTACTGGGGCATTTAAAATTTCGATCTGGTAATAATCTCTGTTTCCACTGTATCTCATCAGAAAAATCATTCCCAACACCAATCGACAAAAATAGTTCTAACAGTACAATAACATACTCTTCATTCGAATTTCTAATCGTAAATTGATTCTTCTCAGTTTTAAAGAGAGAACAGCATCGAATGTCCGCTCTAAATATTCGGGCAATTTTTATACTTCACTGTACACTAAAGATCAAGGTGTATGGATTATAGCACAAATCTGTTTTTGAAACTCGATTTTTGGGGCCATCATATATTATTCAACGTTTCTTCCGTGGCATTGCGAATGGCTCTCAACGGGCTGAATATTTTTCTTTCCTTTTTTTTTTCAGAAGCACTCTTTCTTATGTTTTGTTGAAGAGGTGGGGAAAATTCAGAAAGAAAGAACAAACGAAAAGGCAGAAGAAGAAAAATTCACCTCGACAGAATAAGTTTATAAATCGTCCATCTCATCAGAATCGGCAAATAAAATACAAAGAAGAAACTTCTTCGCGTTGCTCGGAAAAACGGAAAACTAACATATTCAGCTTGAAGAATAAAACACTTCCTTCAAGTGCATTTGTAAGTCTCGCCGATGAACATAGGTTATACTCCTCCCCACACTCCTACCAGTAAACGACACATTTCGCAAGTTTAAAAACAGAGTCTTTTCCACTCCTCCGCTCCAGAATCTGTTTCTCCTACCCCGCTGCGAAAGCCGGCGACATAGAATTGGATTTTATAATGTGCCCGTCGCCAGATGTTGTCTTTCGCACTTTTAAACGAGGGATTTATCCCAAAGCCTTCACCGATTTCTCCCTCCGCCTCCTCCTCCAAACCCCTGATGACGCTTTACTTCTCCCCTTTCCCCATCTGACGTCACGGGTTAAATGTAGATATAAAGATGAACGCGGACAGTCTCGGTCACTTACAGCATGGATGGTCAGATTTTCATACTTCTTATTGTGGATATCCGGGGCAAAGGTTCAAAAAATACTTTTGTTTCTGACACCTGTTTTCCGCGGCTTCAAAACGTCTGCTATGGTTCAGATTTTGCCTCTTCCCCGACAGTTCTTTTTCTTTTTTTCACAAAAATATCCTACAGAACAAATTTATCAATTTTCATTTTCACCTCATTTTTGCTTTACTTTCCTTTTTTGTTCTTTTTCTGTCTGTTTTTTCTTTTTTTTTTCACCTTTTTTTGTCTCTTTTTTTTTTCATCTTTTTTTTGATATTATTTTTGTTAGGCACACTGCTGCTGCCGTGGGAAGGTAAAGCGCAGTATCTGCAAATTTTTCGTTTCTTTCTTTCTTTCTTTTTTTTTTTTTGTCATCTATTGTACTTTGATTTCATTGTACAAGCCTGCCTATTTGGTTTCAGCTGAAAGTTAGGCACGAAAAAAACTTCCAATTCCAGATTTCGCTATTGTTACAAGGATTCCAAATTGCGTTTCTTCAACTATACAAAACCTTATTTTTGCAGATACTGCTCTTTAGCTTCCCACGGCAGACTGCACTTAAGCAGCAAAACGTGTACACTTACGCAGAAAAAACTAATGGTCAAACTAATGTAGTTATAGAAAATTAAAAATAACATTGCTACACATATTTCGGCGTTACAAGTAAAGAAAATGCTTTGTCAATGGATAAAGTTTGAAACTTCAGGGTGTAAGTTGGCGTGACGTTGGTTATTTATGTCGCAAAGCTCACTATTTAATGCATTAATGAAAAGTTTCCCTTAAAATCGTGTGTGCAATATTTTTTGCGACTGGGTTTGTTCATTCATTCACGCTGTGATCTTCCCCTTTCAAAATTATATGGCAACATTAATCCGAAATTGAAATTTTAGATTTGTTAAAAGCACAAATTTAGTATGTTCTCACTGATATTTTTGGAAATGTCCTTATTTTTATCGACTGATAGCACACGTATATATTATAGTATCCCACTCTCATTTGCTGTTTATACTTTTTTCAATCGATTGAAAATATTGCTCCTCTTAACATAGCTACAGCTGTTGAGTTTTGGTAAGGCGAATGAATAGCCTGGTCATCATTTTATAACTTCCGAGAAACAGTTAAAACAAAATATTAATTTGCGCATTCAATTTCATAGTATCAAATGCAACTGAATACCTTTTCACTGCAACAGTTTGATTTTAAAAGTCGGTTTTATCTCTCTTTAATGCATTCAGTAAATAAATTTTGCTTTAAATTTGGCCTCAGCAAATTTCTAAGCATTTTTCATAAACATTTTTTCTAACTAAATTATGATCTTATAGGAGAAACTTAGTATTTCTCAACTCAATAAAAGCATCATATTAAACTATAATAATGAAAAACTACATCGAACAAGAAATAAAATGCTTAATGAAGCAATAACAAGTGCTATTAATTATAAAATAGATAACTATAAAATAACAGAAATAAGCAGTAGAATTTTAATTAGCATATTTTAAAAAAGAAAAACTCAATAGTGTTTGAAAAATTTGTATCAACAGTTATCAGTAATATTTTCACTGAAGAGCAATTATGCTTTCACATCAAATTAACCTTCTAAAAACGTTACAAATTCTAATTTATTAAATTTTCACACTTAACTAAATTGTATATGAACAAACAATTAAGTTTAATTAGCTTGAATTGCCATCCTGAAAACTACCATTAATTAGAAAATTATATGAGGGCTAAACAGCGTTAATTGATGAACAAATCTTTGACCCAGTCGCTTTTAGTCTTGTGTTAAACCTCCCTTTAAGGCCCCAGTGGTTTTAAGAACACTCAGCACATTTTATCCTACTTCTCTCAAAAATAAGAAAATAGCAGGAATAGAGAACAGCTACTAGGTGTTACTGCTGCGACATCGATGAAAAAGCATCGATGTTTCTAAAACAACCGATGTTCAAAATTTAAACATCTACGATATCGATACATCGACTCCAAAATATCGATGCTTTGAAACATCGATGTTCTGAGACATTGAATTTTTCTGCATAATGAATTCTAACGAATGTTTTAATGCTAGAACTAAATTCACTACTAGTATTGATTAATTAATAACTGAGATTTTCAACTTTCAATGAAAAGTTGATAATAATAAGTAAATTAAATTATTAACATTTCCCACAAGAAAATATATAACTTTCAAAAAACACGAAACACCAATACGAGTTAATAGGAATGATTTCGTAATATCTTTTAATTTTCCTCCTGAATGATTAAAAACTGAAAGTAAGTTATTTAGTAATTAATGCAAATCAATTATAAAATGTTGCATTTTTTTTTCAAACTGGATAACACACACAAAAAAATAAAGAGAGATAGATTGAAAGAAAAGAAAGAAAAAGAAATTTTCATAATAAAATATTATTTTGATAATTATATAATACTCTTTTAGTAAAATATAATTTTAATATTTTTTTTAATTTATAAATACTGATTTAAAAGTTTTAAATATTAAACTTATGAGGTGAAAACATTTGTGTATTTCGGTTAGTTATTCTGTCTTTCTGTCTGTTAGTGGGGGAAGTCGTTCATTACTAACCTTTTAAGAACTATTTCGATTCGAAAAAAAAAATTTTTTTCTTACCTTTTTTTTCGACCCGATACATCAATCTGTGCTCTGTAAAAAACAAAATGTGCGACCATAATCCATAAAATTGGTGGAGGCTTAGCTGCCTCCACTACTCTGGAGTAACTTAACTGATATAACTGGCGTAAAGTTACATATCGTTTGTGGAAGGTTACACCATGGTTATGTATATAACTATAGCGTAACGTCTCA